>NW_028162965.1:0-5000 GCF_964263955.1 Coregonus lavaretus | reverse complement strand
TCTCACCTAGCTATCTGAAGATGAATGCCCTAACTGAGATATGTGGGTGTCTCACCTAGCTATCTGAAGATGAATGCCCTAACTGAGATATGTGGTTGTCTCACCTAGCTATCTGAAGATGAATGCCCTAACTGAGATATGTGGTTGTCCCACCTAGCTATCTGAAGATGAATGCCCTAACTGAGATATGTGGTTGTCCCACCTAGCTATCTGAAGATGAATGCCCTAACTGAGATATGTGGTTGTCCCACCTAGCTATCTGAAGATGAATGCCCTAACTGAGATATGTGGTTGTCCCACCTAGCTATCTGAAGATGAATGCCCTAACTGTACGTCTCTCTGGATAAGAGTGTCTGCTAAATGACTAACATGTTATTGACCCCACACTGTGGTTCATTAGTCTCTCTGAGCTAAATGACTAACATGTTATTGACCCCACACTGTGGTTCATTAGTCTCTCTGAGCTAAATGACTAACATGTTATTGACCCCACACTGTGGTTCATTAGTCTCTCTGAGCTAAATGACTAACATGTTATTGACCCCACACTGCGTACCTGTAGTCGAAGCGCAGGTTAGGGAAGCGGGCCATCAGACTCTCGTAGGTATTTCTGAGGGTGGTGACCTCACGGTTCAGCTGTCTCTTCCTGTCCAGAAGACTCTCCTCCTTCCCATCTGATAAACAACGCATCAGACGTCAGCACAAGCCTCAACATTTTATCATCAACACAAGCCTCAACATTTGAATCCCTAATTATTGTTGTAAAGCGTCCAGCAGGTACAACTCCAATTAAAACAACAAAACATCTGATATGGTCCCATCTTGACAGTTTCCTTTGTGAAAGAATCAGCAAACTGTTACTCTTTCATCTCTTGTTTGGGTATTGCTCCTCCCCCCCCCCTCCTCCTCTACCTTGGTACTGTAGTTTCCCCATATCAGCCTCTAGTTTCTCCCCCCTCCTCCTCTACCTTGGTACTGTAGTTTCCCCATATCAGCCTCTAGTTTCTCCCCCCTCCTCCTCTACCTTGGTACTGTAGTTTCCCCATATCAGCCTCTAGTTTCTCCCTCCTCCTCCTCTACCTTGGTACTGTAGTTTCCCCATATCAGCCTCTAGTTTCTCCCCCCTCCTCTACCTTGGTACTGTAGTTTCCCCATATCAGCCTCTAGTTTCTCCCTCCTCATCCTCTACCTTGGTACTGTAGTTTCCCCATATCAGCCTCTAGTTT
Organism: Coregonus lavaretus; assembly: GCF_964263955.1. Taxonomy (NCBI): domain Eukaryota; kingdom Metazoa; phylum Chordata; class Actinopteri; order Salmoniformes; family Salmonidae; genus Coregonus; species Coregonus lavaretus. The sequence continues at coordinate 3,774 of NW_028162965.1, read as the reverse complement.
CTCCCCCCTCCTCCTCTACCTTGGTACTGTAGTTTCCCCATATCAGCCTCTAGTTTCTCCCTCCTCCTCCTCTACCTTGGTACTGTAGTTTCCCCATATCAGCCTCTAGTTTCTCCCCCCTCCTCTACCTTGGTACTGTAGTTTCCCCCAATATCAGCCTCTAGTTTCTCCCTCCTCCTCCTCTACCTTGGTACTGTAGTTTCCCCATATCAGCCTCTAGTTTCTCCCTCCTCCTCCTCTACCTTGGTACTGTAGTTTCCCCATATCAGCCTCTAGTTTCTCCCTCCTCCTCCTCCTCTACCTTGGTACTGTAGTTTCCCCATATCAGCCTCTAGTTTCTCCCTCCTCTACCTTGGTACTGTAGTTTCCCCATATCAGCCTCTAGTTTCTCCCTCCTCTACCTTGGTACTGTAGTTTCCCCATATCAGCCTCTAGTTTCTCCCTCCTCCTCTACCTTGGTACTGTAGTTTCCCCATATCAGCCTCTAGTTTCTCCCTCCTCTACCTTGGTACTGTAGTTTTCCCCCATATCAGCCTCTAGTTCTCCCTCCTCCTCCTCTACCTTGGTACTGTAGTTTCCCCATATCAGCCTCTAGTTTCTCCTCCTCCTCCTCCTCTACCTTGGTACTGTAGTTTCCCCATATCAGCCTCTAGTTTCTCCCTCCTCCTCCTCTACCTTGGTACTGTAGTTTCCCCATATCAGCCTCTAGTTTCTCCCCCTCCTCCTCTACCTTGGTACTGTAGTTTCCCCATATCAGCCTCTAGTTTCTCCCCCCCCCTCCTCCTCTACCTTGGTACTGTAGTTTCCCCATATCAGCCTCTAGTTTCTCCCTCCTCCTCCTCTACCTTGGTACTGTAGTTTCCCCATATCAGCCTCTAGTTTCTCCCTCCTCCTCCTCTACCTTGGTACTGTAGTTTCCCCATATCAGCCTCTAGTTTCTCCCTCCTTCCTCTAGTAGTTTCCCCATATCAGCCTCTAGTTTCTCCCTCCTCCTCCTCCTCTACCTTGGTACTGTAGTTTCCCCATATCAGCCTCTAGTTTCTCCCTCCTCCTCCTCCTCTACCTTGGTACTGTAGTTTCCCCATATCAGCCTCTAGTTTCTCCTCCTCCTCTCTCTACCTTGGTACTGTAGTTTCCCCATATCAGCCTCTAGTTTCTCCCTCCTCCTCCCCCTCTACCTTGGTACTGTAGTTTCCCCATATCAGCCTCTAGTTTCTCCCTCCTCCTCCTCTACCTTGGTACTGTAGTTTCCCCATATCAGCCTCTAGTTTCTCCCTCCTCCTCTACCTTGGTACTGTAGTTTCCCCATATCAGCCTCTAGTTTCTCCCTCCTCCTCCTCCTCTACCTTGGTACTGTAGTTTCCCCATATCAGCCTCTAGTTTCTCCCTCCTCCTCCTCCTCTACCTTGGTACTGTAGTTTCCCCATATCAGCCTCTAGTTTCTCCTCCTCCTCTACCTTGGTACTGTAGTTTCCCCATATCAGCCTCTAGTTTCTCCCTCCTCCTCTACCTTGGTACTGTAGTTTCCCCATATCAGCTCTAGTTTCTCCTCCTCCTCCTCTACCTGGTACTGTAGTTTCCCCATATCAGCCTCTAGTTTCTCCCTCCTCCTCCTCTCTACCTTGGTACTGTAGTTTCCCCATATCAGCCTCTAGTTTCTCCCTCCTCTACCTTGGTACTGTAGTTTCCCCATATCAGCCTCTAGTTTCTCCCTCCTCTCTACCTTGGTACTGTAGTTTCCCCATATCAGCCTCTAGTTTCTCCCTCCTCCTCCTCCTCTACCTTGGTACTGTAGTTTCCCCATATCAGCCTCTAGTTTCTCCCTCCTCCTCCTCCTCTACCTTGGTACTGTAGTTTCCCCATATCAGCCTCTAGTTTCTCCCTCCTCCTCCTCCTCTACCTTGGTACTGTAGTTTCCCCATATCAGCCTCTAGTTTCTCCCCCTCCTCCTCCTCTACCTTGGTACTGTAGTTTCCCATATCAGCCTCTAGTTTCTCCCTCTCCTCCTCTCTACCTTGGTACTGTAGTTTCCCCATATCAGCCTCTAGTTTCTCCCTCCTCCTCTACCTTGGTACTGTAGTTTCCCCATATCAGCCTCTAGTTTCTCCCTCCTCCTCCTCTACCTTGGTACTGTAGTTTCCCCATATCAGCCTCTAGTTTCTCCCTCCTCCTCTACCTTGGTACTGTAGTTTCCCCATATCAGCCTCTAGTTTCTCCTCCTCCTCCTCTACCTTGGTACTGTAGTTTCCCCATATCAGCCTCTAGTTTCTCCCTCCTCCTCTACCTTGGTACTGTAGTTTCCCCATATCAGCTCTAGTTTCTCCCTCCTCTACCTTGGTACTGTAGTTTCCCATATCAGCCTCTAGTTTCTCCCTCCTCCTCTACCTTGGTACTGTAGTTTCCCCATATCAGCCTCTAGTTTCTCCCTCCTCCTCCTCCTCTACCTTGGTACTGTAGTTTCCCCATATCAGCCTCTAGTTTCTCCCCCCTCCTCCTCCTCTACCTTGGTACTGTAGTTTCCCCATATCAGCCTCTAGTTTCTCCCTCCTCTACCTTGTACTGTAGTTTCCCCATATCAGCCTCTAGTTTCTCCCTCCTCTACCTTGGTACTGTAGTTTCCCCATATCAGCCTCTAGTTTCTCCCTCCTCCTCTACCTTGGTACTGTAGTTTCCCCATATCAGCCTCTAGTTTCTCCCTCCTCTACCTGGTACTGTAGTTTCCCCATATCAGCCTCTAGTTTCTCCCTCCTCCTCCTCTACCTTGGTACTGTAGTTTCCCCATATCAGCCTCTAGTTTCTCCTCCTCCTCCTCCTCTACCTTGGTACTGTAGTTTCCCCATATCAGCCTCTAGTTTCTCCCTCCTCCTCCTCTACCTTGGTACTGTAGTTTCCCCATATCAGCCTCTAGTTTCTCCCCCTCCTCCTCTACCTTGGTACTGTAGTTTCCCCATATCAGCCTCTAGTTTCTCCCCCCCCTCCTCCTCTACCTTGGTACTGTAGTTTCCCCATATCAGCCTCTAGTTTCTCCCTCCTCCTCCTCTACCTTGGTACTGTAGTTTCCCATATCAGCCTCTAGTTTCTCCCTCCTCCTCCTCTACCTTGGTACTGTAGTTTCCCCATATCAGCCTCTAGTTTCTCCCTCCTCCTCCTCTACCTTGGTACTGTAGTTTCCCCATATCAGCCTCTAGTTTCTCCCTCCTCCTCCTCTACCTTGGTACTGTAGTTTCCCCATATCAGCCTCTAGTTTCTCCCTCCTCCTCCTCTACCTTGGTACTGTAGTTTCCCCATATCAGCCTCTAGTTTCTCCCTCCTCCTCCTCCTCTACCTTGGTACTGTAGTTTCCCCATATCAGCCTCTAGTTTCTCCCTCCTCCTCCCCTCTACCTTGGTACTGTAGTTTCCCCATATCAGCCTCTAGTTTCTCCCCTCCTCCTCTACCTTGGTACTGTAGTTTCCCCATATCAGCCTCTAGTTTCTCCCTCCTCCTCTACCTTGGTACTGTAGTTTCCCCATATCAGCCTCTAGTTTCTCCTCCTCCTCTCCTCTACCTTGGTACTGTAGTTTCCCCATATCAGCCTCTAGTTTCTCCCTCCTCCTCCTCTACCTTGGTACTGTAGTTTCCCCATATCAGCCTCTAGTTTCTCCCTCCTCCTCTACCTTGGTACTGTAGTTTCCCCATATCAGCCTCTAGTTTCTCCCCTCCTCCTCTACCTTGGTACTGTAGTTTCCCATATCAGCCTCTAGTTTCTCCCTCCTCCTCTCTACTTGGTACTGT
>NW_028162966.1:0-83617 GCF_964263955.1 Coregonus lavaretus | reverse complement strand
ACACATACAGTATGGTTTAATGGTCTGTCTGACACAGGTCTGACTACCCTGTAACGACTGATCTTTTAGAGATTCAGTCTTTATAGTAGAGGAGGAGAAAAGTGGTGTTCTGATTCTCTGAAAGGTTGAATGTCCCTGGGGACTAAGACACTCAACTCCTGACTCACACCACACACACACACACACACCACACACACGCCACACACAAACACACACACAGACAGTCTTGCGCAGCTAACCTTGTGGGGACATACAATTCAGTCCCATTCAAAATACTATTTTCCCTAACCCCTAACCCCAAACCTAACGCTAACCCGTACCCTTACCCTAACCCTAACCTTAACCCTAACCCTAACCCTAGCTCCTAACCCTAACCTATCTCATAACCCTAACCCTAAACCTAATTCTAACCCTAATTCTAACCTTAACCCTAAACCCCCTAGAAATAGCATTTGACATTGTGGGGACCAACAAAATGTCTCCAGTTGGTCAACATTTTCTTGGTTTACTATTCTTGTGTTCTGGTCCCCACAAGTATGGTTAAACACGTCCACACACACACACACACACACACACACAGCCATTACCTCTCTGACTACAGCCCAAGCACACACTCAGCTACCTGTCTGTCCTCTCAATACAGATATCATCACCACTTACCAGCAGTCAGTCACAGTCCTTTAAATGGCTAAAGAAAGAGGATAACCCCCTTGTAATAGGGCTCAGTGGAGCTGCACTAACATTTTGGAGATGCGTGCAACTTGTCAAAATGAATTACAGATCATCACTTAACATATCACTATCAGGCAACTCTCTTTGTTTTCTGTTTTGAAAGCGCTTTGTAGGATTAAAGACATATAATAAGGATAAAAGTACCTGTTATTCATCCTCCAACATCCCACAAACAACATCTGTTATTGGTTGTCTGATAGATCAAGCCTACTTTCCTGTCTTGTATTTTGTAGAATACAACATGAACGTTCTTCACTCTAGCTGTTGCCCTTTAATGTCAGAAGACATAGGCCGCAAGGAGAGTGGATTCAAGCAAGTGAATTCATGTATTATGTATGTTAGGATTTGGCTAAGCAAACACACCATACTTGTGTGTGTGTGTGTGTGTTCTGTGTGTGTGTGTGTGTGTGTGTGGATGCGTGAGTGTGTGTGTGAGTGTGTGTGAGGGGTGGGGTCCTGTTCCTCACTGGTCTCCCCCCCACACATCTGTCAACTCTACTAGAGGGCCTCAGTCAGTGTAATGATGGCCTGACACGCATCACCATCCAACGTTACTAAGTCTCTTCTCTGAGTCCTACTGCATTATTACCTAATCCCCAGCTACTACAATATTACCCCAGGGCCTAGCCCGAACCCAAGCTCCGGAGAGGGAGAGGGGAGCGGGGGGAACTCAACCCTTACCTCATCCCCAACCTCAGCACCTCTAGGAGAGGAGGGGGGAAGACGGCTGGAGACAACTGGAGCAGAAATAACACTAACGACTGCCTGTATGACTAGTAAGCCGAGCTGGAGCAAGTCAATAAGGTGTTGGTTAACAGCCCTTTAGAGCTGTTAGAAGCTGCTGCAGAGGCTGCTGTCTGTACTGAATGTGCATTATGCTGACCAGTGTGTTTGTGTAAGACTGGGTTCGTCCTGTGTTAGCCTGCTGAGCATTAGCTTGGGGAGCTAACGCAAGTCTTCAGGTCTCAGGCAAGGTTACTCATCACGCAAGCCATCTCCGTTACATGTAGATGGAGAAGAGAGTTGGATAATTTATTTTGTCCCTTGTGTTAGAGCCCAGCAAAAGGAGAAAGAGGCAGACAGAGAGTGAGGTAGTGTAGGGACACAAAGGCCCTGTATCCATGAGAAGGAGATCAGAGGGTTTACACATGCAGGAAATGGGCTGCTGTGGTGGCTGGGGATCCTGTCTCGCGTGGCCTACACTGGGGCCTGGGGTTATCAGAGGATGGAGATTACACACACACACACTGGCAGATGGAGACAGGGGAGATGTGGGGGGGGATCACAAGGACCTCCTGGGGAGAGGGGTTAACGTGGGGCTGTGGTGGCTTTTTTACTGTATCAACTTTGTAAACACAAACAGTAGCAGGGCACGCAAGGAGACAAAGTCTGAAAAACAACACGAAATCTGTGTCCTATTCTATATGCTCAAATATGAACACATAACCTGATATTCCGTATATACAGTCTATCACCTATGTGATTGGGATAGTCTGCCTGCACAAAGACAGACAGACAGAGGATAAGATACATCCTTTATCTCACACTGTCTGTTTGACATTAAAATGTTTACAGAGAAATTCCTTTTTGTGCTCTAATTCAGGGGAACCCTGATAATCTAATTCATGTTCAGTACACATGCACGAACAAAGGTATACACACACAAACACACACACACACACACACACACACACACACACACACACACACACACACACACACACACACACACACACACACACAAACACACACACACACACACACAAACACACAAACACACACACACACTTGAGCCCTGCAGTCTCTCTCCCGTCTCTCTGGGACTCAGCTTGTTGTGACGGGGCCCTGAACTTTGAGAGCAGCAGTGTGGAAAATGTAAAGTATTATTACCAAACAAGCAGAATTGTTTCTTATTTGAATACACATTGACAGAGAGAGTGTAAGTCAAGCAATTTGGGACGAAGGATGGAAATCAAATATATGACGGTACATGAAAGAAAAGGCCTTTTATGCCTGAAAATATATTTCACTATCTATTTAGCTTTTTAGCGTGACTGGCCCTTAGAGCAATTTAAATGCTCTCGCTCAATTTCCCTCAACCAGAACACAGTTAGATTTGACCAAGCAAGACCAGTCAAGTCAGGTCTATCTCACTGATGGAGCAATCACTCCTTGTAAGGGCTTAGGATAACTGAGCTTAATCCCCTATGTCTGTCAGCAGGTGGAGAAAAGACTATCAGTGCTGGTTGTGTGAAGCAGGTTGAACATTAGTGCACCAGTCAGGGCTGAGGTAACGTATGGTACTATTCCAACCATATGTTCTGCTCTGTCACTGAGAGGTAAATGTCCGCAGGGCTTGAATTATACATCGACTCTTGAGGGTGACCGACGCTCACATTGGTATTTCAGCCCCCCTGTAATTCGAAACCTGAATACCCCAAGGCATGCATACTGTTAATGTAACTGTACCAACCTGTGTAGGACCAGTCGATGTCGTCTGTGAATTTCCTCTGGGCCTTGAAGTACGCGTCTGTCACAGCCACTATAAGAGAGAGGGGGAGAGAGACAAAGAGGCAGAGAGAGAGAGAGAGAGAGAGAGAGAGAGAGAGAGAGAGAGAGAGAGAGAGAGAGAGAGAGAGAGAGAGAGAGAGAGAGAGAGAGAGAGAGAGAGAGAGAGTTAGAATACGCCTGACTGAGAAAAACATACACACTCTGTCACGTGAGACCCCAGCACCTGCTACATGACCTTCTATACGATGACATACTATGTCTCTCATGTCAAATGATACATCACGACCACTTAGTTTAGCTATAGGAATATGATTGAGCTGCCATTTGTTGAGTGTCTCTCAATACTGTTCTCTTCTCAAGGGCAGGAGAGAGAAGGGTACTGTTGAGAGGGGTGAGGCACAGGAGATGGAGGGGGTGAGGCACAGGAGATAGAGGGGGTGAGTCACAGGAGATAGAGGGGGTGAGGCACAGGAGATAGAGGGGTGATGAAGGCGATAAAAGTGGTGAGTCACGAGATAGAGGGCACTCCTCTCTCTCTCCTTCTTCCTCTTTCTCTGTTTACAAGACTTTGGCTACTTTCTATGCACGTCACAGTGCTGTCTGTTCTAGCCCCTCTCAACCCTCGTTCATCCCTCTCTCATCCAGCAGAGTTCTCTGTAATCAGCTTGGTTAATGGGAACGTGATGAAGGACTGGTCATCTTTATTGACTCACCCAGAGAGATCGTGTTGTTCTCCACATCCACATAGTGATGTAGTGAGTTATCTGCTACAGAGACAGTAGAGGGTAATGGCTTTATGGTGATGTGTGGGAACAACACACATACGTGCACACACACTCACTCACACACACACACACACACACTGTGGAGGAGATGAGACACATCAGTAGAGTTCAGAAGGTCCAAAGTAATTACTGGAAAGAGACAACAGTGTTTAGAGAGATGAATGGCTGCTAAATCTGTATGTGTGTGTGTGTGTGCCTTTGTGTGTGTGTGTGTGTGTGTGTGTGTGTGTGTGTGTGTGTGTGTGTGTGTCTGCTACGGCACACAGTATACACACATCTACTGCTCTAATGGATTTCTGCCTCCTCCTCTTTGTATATCTCTTTCTCTTTCCCCTCCAGCTTTCTTCCTCGTTCGCTCTCATTACATTATCTCTCTCCATATCTCTCTCACATGCACACAGAGAGGCATTCAGGTTATTTTACACTTTCAGAGTGTCGCTGTGTAGATCGGATGAAGGATATTAAGCATTAGTGGATTTAATCCCACAGATTTGAACAGGATGGAAACCTAATGATCAGTATCAAAGTCCACTTTAAGAGCACTATACTATACCTACTGCTGACATTTACACTACTGTTACAATCTTCTTCCTACGCACTCCTCTTAGCGCCACTCAAACCTCTCCATTTCAAATAGCTAAGTTACCCAGTGGACATGCTCTTTCTGACCTGGTAATGTCTGAGGATAATAGCGCTCTCTGTGCCATGTAGGAAAGGAAACAGATAGCTGGCAGCCCGGTGTGTGTGTGTGTGGCACTCAGAGAAGGAGCTCCAGAGCATTAGCTGGAATCAATGTCAGATGGCATCCTCTACTTTACAGGACACCTGCTCTTTCTAACTGCATGGGCTGCTGTTGCTGCTCACTGCTGGTCACTAGTGTTACTGGTTACGGCTTATTGATGCCCACTGGTTAAAGTGAAAAAATGAACCAAAATCTGTAGTGAGAAAAAGGCTAAGTATAACTAACAGGTGAAAATCAATGAATTTCTTTGCTTGCTTACTTCCTCGAAATCTAGTTACTCACATTGCTGTGTATCTACCGAGCTACTGCCTAGTTACTAACCCACCTGTGTTGTTGTTGTTATGTTAAGTCAGAGGTTAAGGGTCATGATGACCCACTCTGTTATGGCCTAATGCTCCATATAATCCTATTGTTTTTACCATACAGTAAAAAACTAAGACGGGGGGTTTCTTCAATGGTCCATTGTCACCATTGAAGAAACAGTCATTGATATGAATGGTCCTCTGTACCTCAATTGGTAGAGCATGGCGCTGGTAATGCCAGGGTAGTGGGTTCGATCCCCGGGACCACCAACGCGTAAAAATGTATGCACACATGACTGTAAGTCGCTTGGGATAAAAGCGTCTGCTAAATGGCATATTATATTATGAATAAATACTCTCCATTCTATAGTATACAGGATCTAGGATAGGTCTTTACCATGTTCCGCTGACCTATGTTTTATGTCACAATACTAACTGTATGCTATAACTTCTAGAGGGAAACAGCCCTGGGAAAGGAAATAGCTGTACTACACACACACACACACACACACACACACACACACACACACACACACACACACACACACGCTATGTGACAGATCCGTCTGAGCCCCAGTGTCCTGGCCCTGCTCCAGTCACAGTGTCACAGAGAGAGGCCAGAGGCAAATTAGATTAAAATCTTTCACATTGTGATGTTAATGAGTCCATTATCAATGCTAGCTACAACCTCTTGGCTCTCTCTCTCACTCCTTCCTTTCTTCTCTCTTTCTCTCCTTCTTTTGGTCCTTATCAGCACTAACGATGGGGCTCATATATGACTATATCACCAACGAACGCGTCAAACTCAAGCTGGCCTGAAACCTCTTGCCTCTCTCACTCCTTCTCACTCCTTCCTTCCTTCTTTCTTCCATTCGGTCCTACTCTCCACATTCTCTCTGTCCTTATCAGCTCTAATGATGGCACTCATAAATCTATGTTACAGTCACACTCAAATGTTTATATTTCTCTGGTTAAAGGCTAGTATGGTTTGTAACGATCATAGAGTGAATTAGTTGGCCACGGAGTGTTGACCTCTTCTTTTAACCCCAGATCAGATAGACTGAGTGGGCGCCTGCCTGCCATGGTCAGGAACTAGAAGCGTATCTGTTACAATAGAACCAGTCATTACAGAAAGATCAAACCTGAACTCTAGTCTAGACTCTAGATAGAACATGTGTGTGTGTGTGTGTGTGTGTGTGCGTGTGTGTGTGCGTGTGCATGTGCGTGTGTGACTGTACTATACACTGTGATGTTGAAGCGGAGGAGAGTCTTACTAGAATGCTAATGAATAGCTGATTAGTGGACCCCTGAGAGAGATGAAAGCTGGCTCAGACTGAAACTAAAAGGCAGGAAGGATTCACTTTACTCTGGTTTGGCACTGAGCCGCTCAGCCGCCCAGCGCGTGTGGTTCACTTCACTGTCCCTAGGGACTCATCATACGGCCACGGTCACGGGGTTGTGAAATCACATATCTGGATCCTAGAACACATCCTCCGTCTGTGAGGGGACAGGAGTAATATGCTACTCACATCACACAAGAGGCACTGAGACAGAAAGACTGGCAACATCTCTGAGTCTGTGCAGTGAGAGACTTCAAGAGCTTTAGTAGAGCAGAAGTGCATCCACGATGCCAAATGCCAATAGTCATCCTTATTCTTTCCTTTGATCAGTACACACTGAGAACATTCTAGAGAGCACCTGTTGGACATTAAGTGAGATATACATACCTCCCTACCACTCCCCATGACCTGTTCATGTCACAGCGGCTGTGACTGACAGCCATGTGTGAATTAGTGAATTAGTGGCATGTGTTATCGCCGACAGGTTTTACTTGCAGGTCTTTCACTGGAGTCATACAGGGGGAAGATTGAAGAGGGTTAGGCCCAAATTAAACAGCGGATACTGCGTCTGAGCACTGTCAAACACTGCATTGTTGTAAGGGTACTTAGCGGTATATATAACAACATACATCCATATCATGATGATGTGTCGGTCTTAGAGAGAGCCTATGGGAATGTGTCATGGCCCAGCTATTGCAGTGAGGTCAGAGGACATGTGACATGTGGTAACCGTGGGAACGTGAGGCCTAGAGGCCTCAGGGCCTACTTCTAGAGGTGGTAATATAGGGGAACAGCTGGGAGTTGGAACAACTGTCCAGAACAACTGGACAGTGAAACGGCAGTGGAACAAATATCCCTCTAGGGGACAATACTTTTTTTTTATATTGAAATGTCTTCATTGTCCCCAAGAGGGAAATTTGTTCATGGGTCATCAAGTTCGTCCAGTGTTACCTAGTGTTGATTTTTCAGTGTAACATTTCTAGTGTTGAAAAATACCCCCAGTGTTGGTGCAAATAACCAGTGTTAAACCAAAACTACACCCATCATTATCATATTTCCCTGCATGCTGTATTGCAGGTTGGTTTTTAGAATAGTTTGTTTCAATATCTATGTTTTTGTATGTAAATTCATTGACTAATTAATCTTATGCTACTCAAATATAAATAACATACATTTTTCTAAACTAATCCAGTCTGTTAAGCGGACTTATTGCACCTGTTACTGAAATGGTTTTATGTAGTCTCGTATCTTAGTCTTCCCAACCCGGCAGTCATTCTGAATGCAGGTTGTGGGTGAATAAAAATTCTAAATGTTGGATATCCCCACTCTGGCTGGATTCCAATAGGAATTACACATCACTTTACAAGCAAGCATAATGTAATTTGCAGGCCTGATGTGCTTTCGAAAACAAATATGTGTTGTAGTGTGTTAAAGAATTTAATGATAACATATTTGCTGAGGGTCTCACTTGGACGACTGAACATGGAGGAAAGCAACAACCATGTCTCAACCAAAACCAAGGCTTTACACTAAGCAGTGTGTTAATTTAACACCGAAAAGTGTGGACCCCATATAGACACTGGACCAGTGTTAAATGTAACACTCTATGGGGTTGATTTAACACTGGAGAATTTGCTGTGTGGTTTAACTTCACCTTCTGTTGAGAACAACTGGGTTTTTAACTAGAGCCATAGGCGCTAAAATGGCTCTGAGTTTAAGACACTGGACAGAGCTGTTCTGTTCTCAGCAATAGGCCTGTGGAAGGTCTGCTCATGCATCATGGGAGTTTGTCTGTGACACTCCATTTCTGTGACAGATTCTGTGCCTCTGTGACTACTCCTCCCCTATTTCTGCTGCATCCATTGACCGAGATGAGTGTGTGCTGTGCATCGCACTCAAGAAGAGCCCATCAATCTCTCCTATGGTCCTGCACTCTAAGGGCTGTGTCACGGTAGCTTTTCTCCAAATTCTGTTTAATGAGATTAAGTTTGATGCCGATGGAGAGGGTTTACTTGTCTCCTCCACAAAACTCTCCATGAAATACAGTATTTGTGAACAAACAACCCATGAAAAAGCCTGTTATTAATGTGAGCCGCTAGCCAGGGAGTTCCCTGGTGAGGGATGACCTAAAATAATAAACGTAAAGTTTCAGCTCCTTCCTCCGAGCTCTTCCCGTCTGAAAATGGGCCGCATCCCAAGAAGAACTCATAAATAAATCAGGCACAGAGAGAGACACCCCAGGGAGGGGAGAGAACACAGAGAGCTGGAGAAAACAGAGGAACAGAGAGCTTCATAACACAGAGGCAGTATTTTAGAGCCAGGTACAGTCACTGCACTTACTGTAGTCAGCCCCACTGGGGTTGTGTGGTTGATGATGACATAAATGCTCAGTCCCACTTTGAAGTCATGACTGTGTGTACACTGGTAGTGTGTTTATTTGTCTACTTGGGTATGTAGGATTGTGTCCATGTGAGTTAGTGGGGATGGTGTGTGTGTGTTCGTGTGTGTGTGTGTGTGCGCGCGTGTGTGCTAGAACCAGTCGGTTCTCCCACTGAGTGCAGTGCAATGCACTGTGTCCACCTGCTCAGCATCACAGCACTGAGCTATGTAAGCATCTCAATAGTCTAATGTGGCTTCTTGGAGGAAAAGAGACAAGAAGAGGAAGTGACAGACAGTATTGAGATGCATCACAGGTCTTCAGTTCCATCAGCATGCAGGGAGCATCAGCACTGAACTCCTTGACAACCGTAAAATGTCTTGTAGCGTTTGGCCACCCTGATTTCCACACTGACATCCTCTGCTGCCTCTCCCATCGCCATGGACACACACTCCCCCATCTTTCACTGCCCCCCCCCCCAACCACCTTTCACTTGAGGTTCCCCTCCATCTTTCACTGCAGACTGCAGCCCCTCTCCCACCGGCTTTCCCTGGGTTCCCCCCCAGCCATTCCCCCAGACCCACCATCTCCCACCGCCTCTTATTAAAGTCCCTCTCCTTTAAACAACACTGTCCTTTGTGACAGACTGCCCAGCCACAGACAAGCCTTGCTCTTGTCAGGCTGACGGTATAACTCCAAACCAACTTCCTGAAGTCAAGAGAAAATAGAATATCTCTCTCTCTCTGGCCTTTTGGTTTCACTGCCCTCCTCTTCCTCCCTCTCCCTCTCCGCTGTCACTGCTTTCTAAACATTTACACTGCGGATGAGGGGGATTTAGGATGTTCTAAGACAGAGCACGACTTGGGAACCGTCCGCTGTAGCTCTCTTTAGCCAGCCAGTGCCCTGTCTGGGAGGATGCCACAGAGCAAATTGTCCAGTGTTGATTTTCCAGTGTAACATTTCTATTGTTGATTCAGGAGTTACATTCACTCTGTAAGAGTGTAATTAACACTCAGTGGTGTAACTTAACCCCAAGTGTTGGTGTTAATAACCAGAGTTATTGTTTTACACTACAGGTGGTGAGTAAAACAGTCCCATTAAAACCACACCCACCATTACCATATTTCCCAGCATGCTCTACTGCAGGTAGATTTTTGGGGGATTGTTTTAATATTTGTGTTTTTGCATGTACATTTATTGATTGATTAATCTTATGTTAAACAAAGATAAATATCTTACATTTTTCTAAACTAATCCAATCAGTTAGTTAGATTTATTGCACACGTTACGGAAATGGTTGTACTGGTTTAAATGGTTTAGGTAGTGTTTTTTTTTTATATTACGTTTCCTGATCTTTTTTATGTCTTGTTGTACATTTGCCCACTGACAAAGAAATGATCAGTCTATAATTTTAATGGTAGGTTTATTTGAACAGTGAGAGACAGAATAACAATCACAAAATCCAGAAAAACGCATGTCAAAAATGTTATAAATTGATTTGCATTTTAATGAGGGAAATAAGTATTTGACCCCCTCTCAATCAGAAAGATTTCTGGCTCCCAGGTGTCTTTTATACAGGTAACGAGCTGAGATTAGGAGCACACTCTTAAAGGGAGTGCTCCTAATCTCAGCTTGTTACCTGTATAAAAGACACCTGTCCACAGAAGCAATCAATCAATCAGATTCCAAACTCTCCACTATGGCCAAGACCAAAGAGCTCTCCAAGGATGTCAGGGACAAGATTGTAGACCTACACAAGGCTGGAATGGGCTACAAGACCATCGCCAAGCACATATACAGGCCCGTCTGAAGTTTGCCAATGAACATCTGAATGATTCAGAGGAGAACTGGGTGAAAGTGTTGTGGTCAGATGAGACCAAAATGGAGCTCTTTGGCATCAACTCAACTCGCCGTGTTTGGAGGAGGAGGAATGCTGCCTATGACCCGAAGAACACCATCCCCACCGTCAAACATGGAGGTGGAAACATAATGCTTTGGGGGTGTTTTTCTGCTAAGGGGACAGGACAACTTCACTGCATCAAAGGGACGATGGACGGGGCCATGTACCATCAAATCTTGGGTGAGAACCTCCTTCCCTCAGCCAGGGCATTGAAAATGGGTCGTGGATGGGTATTCCAGCATGACAATGACCCAAAACACACGGCCAAGGCAACAAAGGAGTGGCTCAAGAAGAAGCACATTAAGGTCCTGGAGTGGCCTAGCCAGTCTCCAGACCTTAATCCCATAGAAAATCTGTGGAGGGAGCTGAAGGTTTCAGTTGCCAAACGTCAGCCTCGAAACCTTAATGACTTGGAGAATATCTGCAAAGAGGAGTGGGACAAATCCCTCCTGAGATGTGTGCAAACCTGGTGGCCAACTACAAGAAACGTCTGACCTCTGTGATTGCCAACAAGGGTTTTGCCACCAAGTACTAAGTAATGTTTTGCAGAGGGGTCAAATACTTATTTCCCTCATTAAAATGCAAATCAATTTATAACATTTTTGACATGCGTTTTTCTGGATTTTTTTGTTGTTATTCTGTCTCTCACTGTTCAAATAAACCTACCATTAAAATTATAGACTGATCATTTCTTTGTCAGTGGGCAAACGTACAAAATCAGCAGGGGATCAAATACTTTTTTCCCTCACTGTAACAGCGTCAGCACTAAGCACAGTGTTAACTTAACACTTAAAAGTGTGGACCTGTATAGACACTGGCCCAGTGTTAAATTTAACACAGTCAGTGTTGATTTAACACTGGAGAATTTGCTGTGTAGGGAACTTCAACTTGCAGTAAGACCAAGTATCCTGCAATCAAAGTCATGACTGGGACGGAGCTAGCTCTAATAACTGTGACTACATTCCTTAGAGAGTCAATAAGTGGATTAGTGGTATAGGCTAAGTATGCTTATGAATAAATTACATTACAGTTGACTAGGAATGTCATGCTGATAAAATACATTTACTGAAAATATCGAAAATAAAGGGTTTAAATAAAGCATAGCCATTAATAATTCTATAATAATGCTGTTTCAGATACATCAAAAGAAGTTGTAATCAAAATGAGCGCTTATATCCAAATAACAGTCTAACTTCTCTTCATGGTAAGATAAGCTATAAAGCCAATGATAGTTTTTTTAGACACCCAAAGAGAGATGCATAAGAAGGCTTTAGAAAATCTTTTTAACAAGATTTATACTTCCATGAAGACTTAGTTGTGCTGGGACAGAGGTACAGAGCGGCTCTGTTCTGAGCTGCAGTGTAAAGGTCCATCCGGTTCTACAGTTCTAATCTCATCTTACACATGGAGCGCTATGGAACACTACACAGACCAGCTCTCAACAGTGGTGTGTGTGGGTTTCTGTGTGTGCGTTTGTGTGTGTGCATATGGGCGTCCATGCATCTGTCTTTGAGAGAGACATGGAGGGGAGACAGATGAGATGCCAATGATGTGATCATATGTTCCAAATCAGCTCTAAATCTTCTGTTCTTCTTACAGGGCTGGATCTTAACTTGAGATATGTGTGCCTAGAGTGTACTGCGTAGCTAACTCTAATTCCCATCCGTACATTAGACTGAACATAATCACGCTGTCTGGGGAGCAAGCAGTTCCCTCAGATAATTTTGTTCTAGTAATTTACCATATTACATGTTACCATCGCTACTGTTACAGATTTCTGTCTTTCGGATGTGTAACCTTAGTGATTTTGACATCATCTATTAGATTCATAGTCTGATAAAACACCCTGTACCGGTGAATCATAATGACAAAAAAGCAGAAGAGAGAGTGAACATGAAGAGAGACGAGAGACTCAGCATGAACACTTGGGGATGTAATGTCCTCAATGTATTCTTTCACAGAAGAAAGGCCTGCTTACAGAAACATGGTACGAGAAGTGAGATCCTGCCTCTATGTTTGTTGCCATGAACACCCACACACCCACTCAGACTCCCGTCTCTGGAGACAGATACACAAGGCTAAACAGATAGCTACTAACAGCAGATAAACCAGACATTCATTAATCTGTCTCTCTCCTCTAATACAAACTGCAGACATAAAAATAAGAAGAGGAGGCAAACCATATCAGTGATCCTTTGACATGTAACTCTAGTCTAAACTCATTTAACATTTAAAAGCAATGGCCGAAATAGCAAACAAATCTAATTTGATGGAGCGAGACGGAGAGAGGTAATGTGGACGTCTTTTTTTTACAAACGTTAGAGACATCGATCATTTGATTGTCCAGAGGGAGAGGGGACTCTCTCTCTCTCCTCATTATGTAAGTAGCATTAGGATGACATAACTACATGTGGGACTAATGACCAGATATTGTAGATCACAGGACATCATAAGCACCCAGGGGTAAATCAGTCAAACCTGATGGCTAATAGATAGCTTCTCTGTTATGCATCATCTGCTTGTATCACAGGTCTCTTTAGGTGATGTTGCTTTGATAAGGAAAATGATTTATAGAGCTAGAAAAAAAGAGTTGTAAACGGGTTCTGGGTTCTAAATGGCACCTTTCATTGGAAGAAGCCCTTTTGGTTCTATAGCATCAGGTGTATCATCTGCTTCTATCACAGTTCTAAAGAGGTCACATTGCTTTACTAAGGCAAATTGCTCAGATTATAAATGGCATCATTTACACAGTTAATAAAGTTTTTATAAGCAGTAATTATTCATAAGCATGATTGAATGTAATTGATCCTAACCCAGGTTGCAGTTGAATTGGTTACTGGTTTGACCCAGACACATTTGCATCCGCAACACTAGCAGAATGTGTCTATTCAGTAGAAGCCTCCTATTCTATTTTTAAGAGTCCTTCTGGCATTTCATTATGTTTCATTATCTAGTGCTCTGGTCTAGGGCTTTGTTTGCTTTATTTCATGTACGTTCTGTCAAGGTTCAAAGGAAACTGCAGTGGACATGCTGCCAAATACCAATTAACTATACACTGTGGGGTTAGAGCAGAGTAATCTACCCTAATTAATGATGCTGGATCCCATAAAAGTACTCAGCAGGCTCACCCAGGCTCACCCACCATCACCACATCCACATAGGGTAGTTACACTTCAACTCTTACAGTCTCACACAGGCTGCTGCTGCTACAGCTCATAAAAGAGAGCATGAACCATCTGTTAATGTGTGCCAAGAGATACTCGATTGTATTCTATTGTATTCTATTATATTCCAAAAGGGTTCTTCAGCTGTTCCCATAGGAGAATAGGGATAGGGGGAAAAACTTTATACAGTAGAGTATCGTGATATTATTTTTGACTATATTATACTGATTCTATGACTTATCAATTGATTTATTTGTTGCTAGGTAGTTAACATTAGCTAGCGCTAGCCGGCTGTACCAGCGCCAAAACGTCTGTATTTATTATTCTATAGCTTGGCCTCAATCTTCTTTTTAAATGGTGAGCCAACATGTTTTCATCTCTTTTATATCCATAACTGATCAAAACTCGTTGTTATTATGGGTCTCTCTTGCCCCTCTGTAGCAATATGTTTGGAACATTGAATAGCAATAAAATCACAGTATCAAATCGCAATACATATAGAATTGTGATATATCGTGATACATATCGTATCGGCACTTATCGTGATAATATCGTATCGTGAGGTCCCTGGCAATTCCCAGCTCTATAGGAGAACCCTTTTTGGTTCTAGGTAGAACTATTTTTGGTTACAGGTTCCTCTATGGAAATGGTTCTACTTGGAACCCAAAAGGGTTCTACTTGGAACCAAAAGGGTTCTACCTGGAACCAAAAAGGGTTCTTCAAAGGGTTCTCCTATGGGGACAGCCAGATAACCCTTGTAGGTTCTAGATAGTACCTTTTTTTCTAAGAGTGCATGATCGCGTGCTGTTACTTCATACATCTCAATCACACCCATGGAGAGAACAGTGTGGAAGATCAAATCTTCACATTCATTCAATAACACTCTAGGGTCATTTCATGTCATTTCAGCAAGCCATGACACCCACCATGTCAGATTGTTCTGATATCATTTCTGTAGTTAGGAACAGAAAATATTAGCATTCCTTCAACATTATTTTGTTGAAATATTATTTGATCTCTGAGAAATTAAGCTAATTGAGTGCACCCAAATTGGCCATTTTAATTGATAGGATTCATATAATATTCAATACATATAGTACCTAACATTCGATTTGGACCAAACCTTTTTCAAACATTGAGTAAGACATGAGAAATTCAAAGAAATTGTCAAAAGCCACCCACAGACCCCCCACTCCCCATGCCAATCCCACTCCAACGAATATACAGTATCCGTTCTCTATGTGTGACAAGTTGTATGCGGCTCGGAGTACTGTTTCTTCATCCTATGTAATGTATTCTCAGTGAATTTGGTGATGTTTTTTTTTTCCTGTTCAGAGAAATGAGTCATTGAAGTTGTTAGGTTTATGTCCCATCCTACATCCTGGTAATACCATGTTCTGACCACTAGATGGTAATGTTTCAAATGCAAAACCAAAGCATGGATTGCTGTCATACTGTACCTTGTCCATAGACTGCTTACAGGGTAAGGAAACCAATATGTAATTTTGTAATTGTCATTTTGTAATCTGGGAATAAAAAAATCGCCTAAAAGCAGGAACATGGTATTACCAGGATGTAGGATGGGACATAAACCTAACAACTTCAATGACTCATTTCTCTAAACAGGGGGAAAAAACATCACAAAATTCCCTGGGAATACATTACATAGGATGAAGAAACAGTCCTCTGAGCCGCAGCGCCATACTACTTGTCAGATAAAGAGAACTGATACTATATATTCGTTGTTGGGGTGTGATTGGCGTGGGGTGTGAGTGGTCTCTGGGTGGCTTTTGACAAGTTCTTTGGATTCCTCATGTCTAACTCATTGTTAGAAAAAAGTTGGGTCCTATATTTATTGAATATTATATGAATCCTATACATTTAAATGGCCAATTTGGATGCAATCAATTAGCTTAATTTCTCAGAGATCAAATTATATTTCAACAAAATAATGTTGCAGGAATGCTAATCTTATCTGTTTCTAACTACAGAAACAATTTCAGAACAATCTGACATGGTGGTTGTTGAAATCCTCTTTCTTGTGCTTTTTGAGGTGGAACGACACTCTTGCCCTGCCCATCGATGGTGTTACAACTAGCTAATTTAGGGTTGGGGTCAGTTCTGTTTTCAATTCAGTCAATCGTCCATTGTTTCCTATGAGGATTGTTCCACTTTCTGAACCAACTGAATTGAAAACTGAACCCTGAAAACTTGAACCTAACCCTAGACATGCCCAATAACCGTGCCCAAAACTTGATCCTAACAGTACTCAGGCACTGGCAGACATCACAGCTGAAGTTACTTTACAATTAGTTTCTAATGTACTGTTCTGCACTGTTCATATCTAGGCTAATTACTGTAATAGTCTACCGTAAAAAATAAAATTAAAATAAAAAAGTACATATGGCATGGTGGGAATGTGTTGATTGTATCCAAACAGTCAAATTGGTGATAATATTGCATGCAGATGGATGTGTCTATTTGCGAGACACAGTGTGAGTGCCGTATGCAGTGTGTATACGTGTGTATGTGTGTGTGTGTGTGTGTGTGTGTGTGTGTGTGTGTGTGTGTGTGTGTGCGTGGGTAGCCTACTTCTGTATGGTGGCCTGGCATATTGAGGAACAGATGGCTTAGAGATGTGTGCTCTCCTTCATTTACCTCCAAATAATTTTACCAATAATTCCCAATTCCCATAAAACCTCCCAGAAAAACTGTCCATCTCTTAGATGCTTCTTTTAGATCACAGATAACAACTCAGCCAAGGGATTAGAAGAAACGGAAAATGCAGATGGCAGATCTCAAATCTCTCAAAAGCACTTGCTCTTTCTTTTCCATCTAATCTTTGACCAGAAAAACATCCATGAAACCAACCCTATTGTCAGTGTTCATGTCATGTTTCAATGGCTTCACCAGGGAAACAGCAGAAAGACAAGACAACCTTATAAAGGATCAATACTTAGGCTTTCAACATCAAGTTAAAGGCTCTCTCAATGGCATGTCCAAATCAGAAACATTGTTAACAGCCTACAAATGAGTCCGCTGGAAATATCAAGTGACATGCTTCATTCAAAATGAAGAAGTTCTCCAAATGTGAAAAGTCTCTTCATAATAAAAAATCATATAGGGCCTACCTTGGAATCAACAGTGTAATTTCTCCAAATACACAGACCTGAGACCTGTCAGGTGGAGTGGCATTTGGCATGTACCTTTTAAATTCACCATGGTCCCTGTCTTTATTTGTTTGCCAGTGTCAAATATGGCATCGTTGACTGAATGCACTATAACATCAAATATAGAGCCTACAGTAGCCAGTTACAGAAATGCGCTGTGCACACTCCAGTAAAAACCGCTGATAATGCGTATCACACATTAATCATTGCACTTATCAACATCTATCAATATTATTCTTCCTTACCTATCTGGCAGAAAACCAGGAGCTGCGTAATGGAAATCAGCACTCTGGATACAGTCACTTCCATAGTCTCCGATTCAGCACCAAAACTGAATTTTAAACGCAAAACAAATAATTGTTACAACAAAATCTGAAATTCTGGCGCGGGCGCTGAGATTCTACGCTCGCTTCATACCGACGTTGTCGGCGCTCCGGTGCTCCTACCTCTCTTTCCTCCCTGTCTTCCGATCTCTGCTTGGAGGAAACGGAGTGGCTCCACTCTCTCAAGTACAACACTGGCTGGGTATGGGATTGGGTATGCGCGCCGCCCACTACTCACACAGTCGCAGCGGGAGGGAAAAAAAACAGATTGTTGAACATACTCTCTGAATGGTGATATGAAAGGGCTACTGACTGGCCAGTGATAAAAGGGAAACGTGCATATTCAGAAGGCTAACAAAGACAAATTGCCAATTTAGTGCCCTAATGAAACTACACTAAGAAGTTGTGATCTAAATGAAAATAGAGCCAATCAGTATAATTGCATGATGGAGAAGTAAAGACACTATACTATTCATCTGAATGAACCTTTGTGAAATTGTTGTTCACAAACACTTCAATATTCCTATAGAAATCCAGATCTTAAGTCTCATTCTCTTTCTCCTATGCAGAGTAGGAAGCTGGGAGTTGGATGTTGGTTTGGCCCCATATGAGACCTCTAGTACTGTTGTTCTTTTTATATGGTGCTGGGCAACAGGATCTTATAGTCACAAGAAGGCTCACATTCTCCTTGGACAAAGTGAGTAAGACATTTAAGCATGTTAACCCTCGCAAGGCTTCCGGTCCAGACGGCATCCCAAGCCTCCTCCTCAGAGCATGTGCAGACCAGCTGGCTGGAGTGTATATATTGTATATATTCAATCTCTCCCTATCCCAGTCTGTTGTTCCCACTTGCTTCAAGATGTTCACCATTGTTCCTGTACCCAAGAAAGCAAAGGTAACTGAACTAAATGACTATTGCCCCGTAGCACTCACTTCTGTCATCATGAAGTGCTTTGAGAGGCTAGTTAAGGACCATATCACCTCCACCTTACCTGACACCCTAGACCCACTACAATTTGCGTACCGCCTCAATCCATGGATGACACAATCGCCATCACACTGCACACTGCCCTATCCCATCTGGACAAGAGGAATACCTATGTAAGAATACTGTTCATCAACTACAGCTCAGCCTTCAACACCATAGTGCCCTCCAAGCTCATCACTAAGCTCAGGGCCCTGGGTCTGAACCCCTCCCTGTGCAACTGGGTCCTAGACTTCCTGAGAGGCCAACCCCAGGTGGTGAAGGTAGGCAACAACCCCTCCGCCACGCTGATCCTCAACACGGGGGGCCCAACAAGGGTGTGTGGTCAGCCCCCTCCTGTACTCTCTGTTCACCCATGACTGCGTGGCCACAAATGTCTCCAACACAATCATCAAGTTTGCTGACAACACAACAGTGGTAGGCCTGATTACCAACAACGAAGAGACAGTCTACAGTAGGGTTCCCCAACTGGCAGCCCGCAGGCCGAATTTGGTCCGCGGGTGGTTTTATTTCTCCCCCCGTGTTTTTTTTCTCTCCATTGTTGGACATAAAAGACTGTAAAAACACCAGGAAATCAGCTCCAAGTGATTTTAAGAAACCTGTTTCCAAGTATTCCCACGCATAATAGAGAGACACGTGATGGTATACGTGTCGAGTATTGATATACGAAGAGGCAGGACGCAGACGCAGGAATTAACAAGGTCAAGGTTTACTTAACAATGATAAAGAGAATAACAAAGAGAGAGTAAACGACACGACGCTAACCAATCACACACAACACAATACAGAACAGTCCAGGGCTAATTAGGGCTGGTGATGAGATGATGAGGTGCAGGTGCGCTGGAGGTGATTAGGGTGCATTGGGTTTCCATTCATTTATCCGCCGGAGGACCTTAAACGGCCCCACAAACCGGGGGCTCAGTTTCTTGCAGGGAAGGCGGAGAGGGAGGTTTTTTGTGGACAGCCAGACACGATCCACAGGCTGGAATACAGGGGCCTCACTACGGTGGCGGTCGGCTTGGTCCTTTTGCCGACGAATGGCCCTCTGGAGATGGACATGGGCGGCGTCCCAGACCTGTCCGGCCCTGTGGAACCACTCGTCAACAGCGGGCGCATCGGTCTGGCTGGGTGTCCAAGGGACCAGGCACGGCTGGTACCCCAGGACGCACTGGAAGGGAGTGAGCCCCGTGAAGGAGTGAACGAGGGAGTTCTGGGCATATGCTGCCCAGGGAAGAAACCTCGCCCACTAACCCTGCCGGTCCTGATAGTGGCAACGAAGAAACCTCCCCAGCTCCTGGTTCATACGCTCCACCTGCCCATTCGACTGAGGCCTATACCCGGAAGTGAGGCTGGCCGTGGCCCCGATCTTCTCCAGGAAAGCCTTCCACACTCGGGAGGTGAATTGGGGGCCACGGTCCGAGACAATGTACTCCGGAAGTCCATAATGCCGGAAGACTTGTTGGAACAGGACCTCAGCGACCTGGAGAGCAGAAGGAAGACCAGTTAGTGGCAAAAAACGGCATGATTTGGAGAACCGATCTACGACCACCATGTCTGTGGTGAAGCCGTCAGAACGTGGAAGGTCGGGACAAAGTCTATGGACAGGTTTGACCAAGGTCACTGGGAGAGGAACTAGTTTGCCTACCAGGGCGTTCCGAGGTGTCTTCGTTTGGGCACATACGGAACAGGAGTTGACATAGCGGGAGACATCAGAAGCCAAGGTGGGCCACTACTATTGTTGGGTTAGAGAATGCATTTTTACATTTACATTTTAGTCATTTAGCAGACGCTCTTATCCAGAGCGACTTACAGTTAGTGATTGCATACATTATTTTATTTTTTTAATTTCATACTGGCCCCCCGTGGGAATCGAACCCACAACCCTGGCGTTGCAAACGCCATGCTCTACCAACTGAGCTACATCCCTGCCGACCATTCCCTCCCCTACCCTGGATGACGCTGGGCCAATTGTGCGCCGCCCCATGGGTCTCCCGATCACGGCCAGCTACGACAGAGTCTGGATACGAACCAGGATCTCTAGTGGCACAGCTAGCACTGCGATGCAGTGCCTTAGACCACTGCGCCACTTGGGAGATGTTAGACCACTGCGCCACAGGGTGTGCGTAATACCAGAGTGCCCTGCCGAAAGGGTGGTGTGCGCCCAGATCAGCAGGTGGTCACAGACACTGGTGGGTACATACACGCGCCCCGGAGGGGCGTTGGCAGGCGCTGGCTCCTGAACCACCAGGCGGATGTCTTCGTCCACATCCCAAATGACAGATGCAATGATGAGAGACTAGGGCAGGATCCCCCAGATCCTTCGGTATGGTGCATCCTGGAGAGTGTGTCGGCTTTCACATTCTGGGATCCTGGGTGGTAGGACAGAATGAATTTAAATTGAGTAAGAAATTGGGCCCACCTGGCTTGACAAGAGTTCATCCGTTTCGCTGCCCGTTTGTGCTCCAAATTCCGGTGGTCAGTAAGAATCCAGAATGGATGGACTGCGCCCTCCAGCCAGTGTCTCCATTCCTCCAGAGCGAGGACCACCGCCAACAGCTCCCTGTCTCCAACACCATAGTTTGTCTCTTCGTGGGTAAGCTTTTTTGAGAAAAAGGCAAAGGGATACATTTTCTCTGGCTTACTGTGCCGCTGGGAGATGACCGCACCAACGCCCTCCTCCGATGCGTCCACCTCCAGGATGAAAGGACGAGAGGGATCTGGGTGTTTTAGGATGGGCGCTGTAGTGAACCTCTCCTTCAGCCTCTTGAAGGCAGCATCAGCCTCAGAGTTCCAGGCCAGCTTCTGAGACCCACCCTTAAGGAGAGAGGTGAGCGGGGCGGCTATGGAGCTGAAGGACCTGATGAAACGCCGGTAGAAATTGGCGAAGCCCAGGAAGCTCTGTAGGTCCTTGATGGTGGTGGGGACTGGCCATGACCTGACGGCGTCCGTCTTCACTCCTTCCATGAACACCCCCTGAGGACTGATCCTGTATCCCAGGAAGGAGATGGCCTGTTGGTGGAATTCGCATTTCTCCCCCTTCACCAACAGGCTGTGTTCCCGGAGGCGGAGTAGTACAGCTCGGATGTCCCTGACGTGCTCCTCGAATGTAGTCGAGTAGATCAGGATAACATCGATGTACACCACCACCTGTCTACTCAGCATGTCCCGGAACACGTCATTGACGAAGGACTGAAACACAGAAGGTGCGTTGGCGAGGCCGTAGGGCATGACGCAGTATTCATAGTGGCCTGAGGTAGTGCTGAATGCCGTCTTCCACTCGTCTCCTTCCCGGATTCGGATCAGGTTGTAGGGACTCCTCAGGTCCAACTTGGTAAAGTACCGGGCTCCTCGTAGCTGCTCGATGGTCGACGGAACCAGAAGGAGGGGGTACCAGTACTTGGTGGTGACTGCGTTCAGCCCCCTGTAGTCAATGCATGGTCTCAGTCCTCCGTCTTTTTTGCCCATGAAGAAGAAGCTG
Source organism: Coregonus lavaretus (assembly GCF_964263955.1). Classification (NCBI taxonomy): domain Eukaryota; kingdom Metazoa; phylum Chordata; class Actinopteri; order Salmoniformes; family Salmonidae; genus Coregonus; species Coregonus lavaretus. The sequence continues at coordinate 61,808 of NW_028162966.1, read as the reverse complement.
GCGGAGGCAGGAGAGGTAGAGCGTCTGATGAACCCCTGTATCAGTGTCTCTGCCACATACTTCTCCATTGCCTCAGTTTCTGCCATGGAAAGGGGGTAAATGCAACGCTTCGGGGGGTGTTGTCCCTCCAGTAGGTCAATGGCGCAGTCCCAGAGCCTGTGAGGAGGGAGACACGTAGCCTTAGAAGACATCGGAGAGATCTGCATACTCACGTGGAATGTTGGGCTGGAGGGCGGACTCCGGACTCTCCACTGACGTGGAACAACAAACCACCGGCAGGCAGGTCTTCCGGCATGAGGTGGACCAGGCTGTGATCCTCTTGGTGATCCAATTGATGGTGGGGTTGTGTATTCTGAGCCAGGGCAATCCCAAGACGATCCGGTGAAGGGGTGACATGACGATGTGGAATGACAGCTCCTCGTGGTGCTCCGGTAGTGTGGGAATGGTGATGGGGAGAGTGACGTGCGTAATGGTGCCTGATCCAAGGGGTTTATTGTCCAATGAGGTGACGTGTAGCGGAGATGGTAGTGGCACGGTGGGCAACCCCCATTCAGAGACCAGCTCCCTATCTATAAGGTTCCCAGCTGATCCAGAATCTATCATTGCAGTAGAAATGGAAGCGAAGGAATAACCAGTCACCGTTATGGGAACGAAAAACAATGGTTTTGTGATAGGAGATGACGTCACACTCACGGAGCGGCGACGGGAGTCATACCGCCTAGATAGGGAGCCGCCAGGAGATCTGTGTTCCGTGGTGGTTTAGGGGGTGCTGCCCACCTCCATGGGTGAGGACTCCGAATCAGGGCGGCTTCCATGGCTTAGATGGGGTGAGCGTCGAGGCTTCGGGAGGTTGGGAACGCCGTCTCGCTCTCAACATGTCTTCAAGACGGATGGACGTGGTGATGAGGATATCAAGGTCCATCTCGTCGTCCCGACACGCTAGTTCCGTCTTAATGTCCTCTCATAAGCCTGTCCTGAAGGCTGTTCGTAAAGCACGCTCATTCCAGCCGGAAGACGCCGCCACCGTGCGAAAGCGCAGAGCGTACTCGGACTCTGGCCCCTCTCTCTGTTGTAGATGGAGGAGACGCTCACCCCCGTCCTTCCCTCCACCGCCCTGAACCGAGAGGAAGGTGGGGTAGGGTAGCCCCACTGCCTCCTCTCCTTCCCAGACTGCCGTGGCCCAATTCAGTGCCTTTCCTTTAAGTAGCGAAATCACCAGCGCTATCCTGGCTTGGTCAGATGAATATGCCCCAGGCTGACACACCAGGTAAAGTGAAACCTGTAGCAGGAAGCCTCTACATTTAGTAGTTTTACCGTCATAGTGCTCCGGTAGGGCGAGGTTTCCCACAGAAGTGGGTGATAGCCGGGAACAGGTGGATTGGATGCACTCGCCGCTCCCTGAGGTGGAACCGGAGCGCTGGGCAGATTATGAAGAGTTTGGAGGCGTTCAACTGGGCAAGCTGCTGTTGGTGCTGGTCGAGGCACTGGGAAACTGCAACCATTTTTCGGGGTGTGTGATTCTGTGTCGAGTATTTATATACGAAGAGGCAGGACGCAGACGCAGGAATTAACAAGGTCAAGGTTTACTTAACAATGATAAAGAGAATAACAAAGAGAGAGTAAACGACACGTCGCTAAACAATCACACACAACACAATACAGAACAGTCCAGGGCTAAATAGGGCTGGTGATGAGATGATGAGGAGCAGGTGCGCTGGAGGTGATTAGGGTGAATTGGGTTTCCATTCCGGTGTTGCCGAGATGTTGCGCTCAGACCAGTGGCTCAGTAGACCCGGCGAATCAGAGCGCCGGAGGGGAGCAACGGGAGGAGACGTGACAATACAACTGTAAGCAAGGTTTGAAATGATTATGTTTTAGTCAAACAATATATCTGTTTGGGCTTCTTGCGGTCAATTTGCAGTCTACAAAATATTTGTAATTATGTTCAGTCCCCCATAACATCCGCTCAAGAAAAAATAGGCCCGCGGCTGAATCTAGTTGATGATCCCTGGCCTACAGGGAGGAGGTGAGGGCCCTGGCGGAGTGGGGCCAGGAAAATAACCTCTCCCTCAACATCAACAAAATGAAGGAGGCCGCAGGGGAGAGGGTTTAAGAAGGCGCAACAGTGGAGAGGGTGAAAAGCTTAATGTTCCTCGGCGTGCACATCACTGACAACCTGAAATGGTCCATTTACAGAGACAGTGTGGTGAAGAAGGCGCAACAGCAGCAATTGCACTGTCCGCAACCGCAGGGCTCTCTAGAGGGTGGTGCGGTCAGCCCAACGCATCACTGGGGGCACACTGCCTGCCCTGCAGGACATCTACAGCACCCGGTGATACAGGAAGGCCAAGAAGATCATCAAGGACCTCAGCCACCCGAGCCACGGCCTGTTCACCCCACTACCATAGAGACAGTACAGGTGCATCAAAGCTGGGACAGAGAGACTGAAAAACAGCTTTTATCTCCAGGCCATCAGACTGTTAAACAGTCACCACTAGCCGGCTTCCGCCCAGTACCATGCCCTGAACCTTTGTCACTGTTACTAGCCGGCTACCACCTGGTACTCTACTCTGCACCCTAGAGACTGCTGCCCTATATACATAGTCATTGAACACTGGTAATTTTAATAATCTTTACATACTGTTTTACACACTTCATATGTATATACTGTATTCTAGTCAAGGCTCATCCTATATAAGTACTGCTGTACACACCTTTTCTATTCATATACTGTCCATACTGTCTATATATTTATATTCCGGACTCAACATTGCTCGTTCTGATATTTCTTAATTTGTGTGTATTGTTTTATATTGTTAGGTATCACGGCACTGTTGGAGCTAGAAACCTAAGCATTTTGCTGCACCTGCGATAACAGCGGCATAATATGTGTACACAACCAATACAATTTGATTTGATTTGATTTGTGGAGGTTTGGCTGAGAGCCTTTTCTCACAGTGTGCACCCTTGGATACTTCCACTCTAGTCTGGAGGCAGGACTGAAACACACAACAACATGCTACTCCACTGCCTCCTCTTGTTATCCCCTTGCATAATTTAACATAATTTAACAGGGGATTAGCTTTAATTTATGCAGGAAGGATCTGCATTTCACTTGTTGGACCACCATTTTTCAGGGTGCTCGATACAATGTCATTTTGCTTCTCGAGTTCCGCCGCTCTGTTTGTTTGTGTGTGTGTGCATCTTCTGTGCTTGGCTTGTGACTGAACCTGTGGCTTTGTGGAAGCAACCTGTTGCTTTGTGGAAGCAACCTGTTACTAGTGAAGACCTTCCGCTTGGCAGAGAGGAGAGTAGAGCAACAGGGCTAGCTTCCAGGCAGTTTAGTCCTTCCTCTCACTGCATAGGGAGAGAATAGCAGTGAAATAACAGACAGCAAAAAGACAACATTTTGTTTTGATGGAGAATAAAGTTGTATTGTATTGTATTGTATATGAGACCCACTTACAATTCCCTCACAGACACAGGTGCTGCAGCGATAGGGAGTAAAAACCATTGACCTGTATAAAACACATGAGATAGATCACATCATGGATCCTTATCAACCAAGTACGATAGGTATGGGACACTATATTTGGATGGCAGTATTGTGTCGGTTTGTCAACAGAAGCCGTTATTACACAAATGAAGATAGGGCGGAGAGGACCAGAGCTACTGGTCAATGTATAGTCTCTCCCCATCAGCCCTTTGTGGGCCGGCCTGCAAGTGAGGCTAATCAATTTAAGATGACACATAAAGGGCTTAGTAGAAGTGCATCAATAAAGGGAGTGGATGTGGGATAAGAACCTAATACTGTGTAAATCTTTGGCTACTGGTAAACACAGCATTGTTACAACCAGAGAAAGCTGTAGTTCGCTGCAGGGTGTTTGGTTACTTCAGAGGGAGTCTTTGAATGTGGTGGCTGGAGTCTGGGTGAGAAGGGCCCTGGGATGGGCTCAGTTACTGAGGGAATATAATGGTAGAACACTGCTATCTCCCTAGCTGACCTCACCACACCTGAGATACAGTTACCTGTGCTAAACAAACCATGGCAGAGAAAGAGGGACACAAACAGCCAGACTAACATACGACTGTTTGTCAATGAAGATGAATCCCCCTGGATTTGACCAGCCTAGGCGTCAGCTGTTTCTTGTTTAGCTAACAGTATTCTGCTAATCAATGCCAAGCCTTCATTAAAGCGCAGCATAATCTCTACCCTACTGTATGCATTCAGTGCTTCTTCCTGTTACACGCATAGTAGCACTATTGAGTGCAAGTTAGTAGTAACAGTCAGGTACCCAGACTAGAATTTGACACGCTCCTGTCTTTTTAGTGTCCTCTGTCTGTAACAATGGCTTCCCATGGTGTCTTTTCGTCTGCCTTCTTGGCCTCTATGTCACGTCCTGACTCAGGGGACTCTTATATGTTGAGTCAGGGTGTGTATATTCTTTGTTGTGTATGTTCTTTGTTGTTGATCTAGTATGTATGGTTCTATGTTGGCCGGTGTGGTTCCCAATCAGAGGCAGCTGTCGTTCGTTGTCTCTGATTGGGGACCATACTTAGGCAGCCTATTGGCACTAGTGGGTTGTGGGATCTTGTTCCTTGTAAGGTATGTTGTGTCGTCTACCTTGGACTTCACGTTTCGTTTCGTTGGTTGTTTTGTCGTTGTGTTTAATAGAAAATAAACATGTACGCATATCACGCTGCGCCTTGGTCTGTCCCGTCATTCAACGAACGTGACACTCTAAGAAAACCTGAATCTTCTCGCTCCCTGCTGATGTGGCTTCCTCAACTGCCTCAGCCCTGTTTCCATGACACCCTGTTAGGTTGTAGCCAAATGTCAACATTATTGACAGCCAACTGTCGTGCCTGAAGTTCAATATTCCGGACACCCCGTTGCATAACCCCAACGGATCAATGCCTGTCTCAGCCACTCACAGCTAGGCGTGCATGCTAGCAGGCAACAGCACACACCCCTTACTGTCAACTCATTGTATGTGGCTGCACACACACACACACACACACACCCCTCGCTGTCTGTCTTCTCTGTCTGTGGCTGTGCTGCTCACTGGCTGGCTGCACACGGCAACATCCTCTCAGGCGATGCAGTTTTTGATTGAGTTATGTAACCTTACCAAATAGCGTGATCACACTCTTTTAAACTATAGGATAAGTCAATATAGCTTTTATGCTGTATTCCATCAACGCTCTAACTAAAGGAGGCAGAAGGGAGCATTACATATGTACAAAACCCTCTCAAAGCCCCCACAGACTCAGTCAAGCAGTCTGTTTCCTGTAATTGGCCTCAACCAGCCTTCAGTCAGTCATGTACCAGAGAGATGTCTGACTGAGAAGGGACATTTACCTCACAGTGATACTCCAGTCCCTCTGTGTGGGTCTTTGTCCACCTCTACAGCTCCCTCAGGGGAACAGAGAGCTGACATAGGGCTGAGACAACAGCAGTGGCACAGGCAGCCATAGAGACAGCATCCAGAGTGGAGCAATCGTCTGTGAATCAACAGCAGCAGAAGCAACAGAAACACAGAGCTCCTTCAGTCATCCTCAATGGCCCTCATGTGGCATTCTAGCCAGTCCCTCTCATGTGACATCAGGCTTCCCTGAGCCCAGAGAGAGGAGAGCGGTGTGTGGCAGGGCTTTCATCTGGACCACAGAACCAGAGAGTCAAAGAGTAGCAAGTCAGTGCCAGTCTACACTCCTGTCTCCACCTCCCTCTAGGGATAAAACAAAGACTGGGACAACCAGAACCCTGGTCCACTACACAGAAAGAACACACACACATACACACACACACATGCACGTATGCATACACACATTTTCACATAAAACTGAGAGAGGAGCCAAGCCTGTGGTGTTCTTTATCAAGAGGTAGCAGGAGATGCATAGGGCTCTCATATGATGAGCTATCAATCATATTTCCCTGCTCTGCTGGTGAGAAAGAGCCTGGTAAGAACTTTAACCTTTCAGCTTTACATGTTCAGTGATATGCATATGGACTTACTCTAGTAGGTTAGTGCTGTACGAAAGCTAGTAGTCAATCAGCTGGAGGTCCAGGGTTTCCTAGCAATGGGCTAATAGAAGGTTAAAGGCCATTTAAAACCAGTATGACCCTCACACAGCTGGAGAATAGGCAAAATCACTGCAATATTCCTCAACAATTTACTGAAGAGCCAGACTGACACACAAAGCCTGAATTTTGACATGAAGATATGTTGTAATGAGAAGGAATGCATAACATTTCTGTAATCTTAATTCTTCTTAATTCCTGAGACATTAAAGCCATTCTGCTCTCGTGCCATGCGCTATTAATGGCATACTGTAGTATTCAGCTATTCTCTTTTCTAAAGCAGCTCTCCTTTTTTCTTTAGGTGTCACATCCCACAAAGGACTTCCTGGGAACTCACAGTGAGCCTCTGATTCAATGACATTCCTCTCCTCAATACCCCTCTGAGTATCTCTTATACCCTGGCTAAGAGCTGCATGCATAGGGTAGAGCTACTAACCTGAAGCTCTTACAGCAACACTCATAGAGTGTGTGTGTGCATCAGAGAGAGAGAGAGAGAGAGAGAGAGAGAGAGAGAGAGAGAGAGAGAGAGAGAGAGAGAGAGAGAGAGAGAGAGAGAGAGAGAGAGAGAGAGAGAAGGCTGCTGGGAATCCAAGTGCCATTTGGCCTTGCTTGCCATTTTGCATGCCTTATTCCTTGGATGTTTACAGTTCTTACAGTTACTTCTCCAGCGAGAATGCAGAACTGCAGAATAAATGTTCTGCAGGAATTAGATGTTTCGCTGCTGTGTGATTCTGCAATCACATTGTGGTCTCGAATGTGCTCTGAGGATTTTTGTGAGAATCCAACTCCAGTGAGTTGAGCATTTACTTCAGTGTGTGGGTTTGCAGCCTCCCTTAGTCTGAAACCCTGAAATGGATTGTTGCTGGGCTCCATGGAAACAAGGCACCAGGCAGGCCTATTATATCCACTCTTAGAACAGGGGCAGTGTTCCGTAAAAGCACCCGTGTGCCTCCTCCCCCCTCCCCTCATCCTTTATTCTGTCAGTTCACATCCATGAAAGACTGACCAACTGCACCTTGCCCTAAATTAATTGTTTTGCATATGACCTGCAGTAGCCCCCAGTGTTGTCTTTGATTTGACAATACTGTCGAATCTGGAGGGCTAATGTAACATTAGGCACAGAATCAATCAATCAAATGCTTTTTACATCAGCAGATACCCAGCCTAAAACCCCAAAGAGCAAACAATGCAGAGGCAGAAGCACAGTGAAAGAACTCTGTAGAGGGCAGGAACATAGGAAGAAACCTAGAGAGGAACTAGGCTCCAAGGGGTGGCCAGTCCTCTGGCTGTGCCAGGTAGAGATTTAAGAGTACAGTGCCTTCAGAAAGTATTCACACCCCTTGACTTTTTCAAATTTTGTCAACGATCTAAACAAAATACTCTGTAATGTCAAAGCAGAAGAAGAATTCTAACATTTGTACAAAATAAAAAATTAAACGCTAATATATCTTCATTAGATAAGTATTTAACCCCTTGAGTCAATACATGTTAGCGATTACAGCTGTGAGTCTTTCTGGGTAAGTCTCTAAGAGCTTTCCACACCTGGATTGTGCACCATTTGCCCATTATTCTTTGTGAGACAACCATTTTCAGGTCTTGCCATAGATTTTCAAGCAGATTTAAGTAAAAACTGTAACTCGGCCACTCAGGAACATTCATTGTCTTCTTGGTAAGCAACTCCAGTTTAGATTTGGCCTTGTGTTTTAGATTATTGACCTGCTGAAAGGTGAATTAATCTCCCAGTATCTGGTGGAAAGCAGACCGAACCAGGTTTTCCTCTAGGATTTTGCCTGTACTCAGCTCCATTCCGTTTCTTTTTTATCCTGAAAAACTCCCCAGTCCTTAACGATTACAAGCATACCCATAACATGACGCAGCCACCACTTGGATATGGAGAGTGGTACTCAGTCATGTGGCTCCTGAGTGGTGCAGCGGTCTAAGGCACTGCATCTCAGGGCGGCACTGCTGGAGGCGCCACCACACACCCTGGTTCGATCCCGGGCTGTATTACATCCGGCGGTGATTGGGAGTCCCGTAGGGCGGAGCACAATTGGCCCAGTGTCTTCTGGGTTAAGGGAGAGTTTGGCTGGGGTAGGCTGTCATTGTAAATAAGAATTTGTTCTTAACTGACTTGCCCAGTTAAATAAAAATGTGATTTTCCCCAAACATAACACTTTGTATTCAGGACAAAAAGTTAATTGCTTTGCCACAGTTGTAGCAGAATGGAAGTTGAAGAAGACTATGAAAATAGTTTTACTATGAAAACTTGTTTTGTCTCCCTTCTTGCTAGTTGTATCACATGAGAAACTTACGTTTTGTCAAAAATCTTTATTAGACCTGTTTCTGTGAGAACATGAGATTACTGTGTGAAGTGTGCCACCTAGCAGCATCTCAATGCACACACCCAAAATGAGTGACAAAACATAGAGATAGATAGAGGACTCATATTTGAATCTGTGCTATTATAGAGCTCGCCAGCTGGTAGTGTAGTCCTAAAAACCGGAAATGAGTTACCTCTGGTTCGTTCAGCCATTCATATGGGGATAATGAATGGGGAAAGAGTAGGGTTTTGGGATAAACACAGAAAATAATGTCTCTGGATAACACAGGCTTAAGAGAGCTTATACGTTTTGTTCTATGTGATAATATTAGCCAGTTAACATTACCTTTATGAATTAAGAAGCCTTTATGTGCTTTATGAGGTTTTTTTTATTACATAAATGTGATGTTAGCTGATGAAGATTATCTCATAGAACAAAACATACAAGATCTCCTAAGCCTTTGTTTACCAAATACCTTATTTTTGGCGTTTATCCAAAACCCCTACAACTTCAGCCAATAAAGTTATGCTGTCCCACCCAGTTGACTACATTAAAATGGTGGAAGCCCTCAATGGTGCTGCCCATGCTAATATCTAAGGGGTTTAGAAACTCTGTGCTAAATAGCCTTTTGGCCACTAGAGGCCTCTATCATTCTCTATGGTGAAAAATGAACTCTTGCATCATTGAGATGCGACAGAAGTCCTCACACCATAAGCAGCTGTCCTTGAATGCACTGGGGAAACATGTTACAGAACTGAAAATTACATCATTTAACTGCTCTTTTGGCATTATTGAACAAACTATTCATACCGGAGTAGTGATATAAACATTCATGGTGAGTTGTCAAGATTATAACGTGGTAGCATTAGCTAGCTATCTTATTTAATAAGTGTTGCTTAGGTTTGGAAACAGATTAGCTAGCTAGGCACAATCTGTAAGGTTAGAACTTGATTATCGATGAATAAAACTTGAAAATCAGCTAGCTGAAAGCCTTTATAGTCGTTCCTTACCTCTGTTGGGAGACCGTAGGATATGAGGACTGTAGGCTAAGAGGAATATGTGCTTTGCTTTTTGCATCACTGATTATAATAGAGCTCGCCAGTTTGTAATCTGAACAAAAATGAACAAAAATATAAACGCAACATGCAACAATTTCAATGATTTTACATAGTTACAGTTCGTATAAGGAAATCAGTCAATTTAAATAAATAAATAACGTGGTAATCTATAGATTTCACATGACTGGGAATACAGATATGCATCTGTTGGTAACAAATACGTAGGGGCGTGGATAAGAACCAGTCAGTATCTGATGTGACCCATTTGCCTCATGCAGTGCGACACATCTCCTTTGCATCGAGTTGATCAGGCTGTTGATTGTGGCCTGAGGAATGTTGTCGCACTCCTATTCAATGGCTGTGCGAAGTTGCTGCATATTGTCGGGAACTGGAACACTGTGGTACACCTTGATCCAGATAATCCTTAATATGCTCAAAGGGTGACATGTCTGGTGAGTATGCAGGCCATGGAAGAACTGGGACATTTTCAGCTTCCAGGAATAGTCTACAGATCCATGCGTCAAGGGGCCGTGTATTATCATGCTGAAACATGAGGTCATGGCGGCAGATGAATGACACGACAATGGGCCTCAGGATCTAGTCACGGTATCTCTGTGCATTCAAATTGCTATCGACAAAATGCGATTGTGTTCGTTGTTTATGCCTGCCCACACCATTTACATTTTTAGTCATTTAGCAGACGCTCTTATCCAGAGCGACTTACAGTTAGTGAATGCATACATGTTTTTTTCATTTTTTTTTTTCATACTGGCCCCCTGTGGGAAACGAACCCACATCCCTGCCCTACCTTGGACGACGCTGGACCAATTGTGCGCCGCCCATGGGTCTCCCAGTCACGGCCGGCTGTGACAGAGCCTGGAGTCGAACCAGGATCTCTAGTGGCACAGCTAGCACTGCAGTGCCTTAGACCACTGCGCCACTCGGGAGTCACCATAACCCCACCGCCACCATAGGACACTTTGTTCACAACGTTGACATCAGTAAACCGCTTGCCCACACGAAGCCATACACGTGGTCTTTGGTTGTGAGGCCTGTTGGACGTACTGCCAAATTCTCTAAAACTAAGTTGGAGGTGGCTTCAGTCACAGTTCAAATCACATCCCTAAACAGGCTCAGGTGGCTGTGAGGACGGCACATTCATTGACAGGATTCCTTGTAATGCCTCTGCTGTAAAATCCCTGGTCCCCAAAAAACGCTCAGGTGCACTCACAGCGATGCCTTTTTTCTCTGATTTCCTTTCTGTTTGCGCTGTGCTGTTGATAACCAATGCAATAAACACTACAAAGTCCACCTTCTTAACTTGCAACATGTCAGGATCCCTCTGTTGACAAGGAATATTATCAGCTATGTCCTCCGGCGCCATTCTCATTCTCAAAAGGGAGAGACTCTTCATCAAAAACAATAGAATGGATGGAGTGGGGTTCCTCACTCCATCCACCATGCAGGTCAGTCGGTGTGCACCAACCTCTTGACCCAATTCTTCACATACAGTGCATTTGGGAAGTATTCAGACCCCTTGACTTTTTCCACATTATGTTACGTTACAGCCTTATTCTAAAATGTATTTAAAAAATATATATATCCTCATCAATCTACACACAGTACCTCATAATGACAAAGCAAAAACAGATTTTTAGAAACTTTTGCAAAAAAAACAACTGAAATATCATATTTACATAAGTATTCAGACCTTTTGCTCAGTACTTTGTTGAAGCACCTTTGGCAGCGATTACAGCCTTGAGTCGTCTTGGGTATGACGCTACAAGCTTGGCACACCTGTATTTGGGGAGTTTCTCCTATTCTTCTCTGCAGATCCTCTCAAGATCTGTCAGGTTGGATGGGGAGCGCGTCGCTGCACAGCTATTTTCAGGTCTCTCAAGAGATGTTCAATTGGGTTCAAGTCCGGGCTCTGGCTGGGCCACTCAAGGACATTCAGAGACTTGTCCTGAAGCCACTTGTGCATCGTCTTGGCTGTGTGCTTAGGGTCATTGTCCTGTTGTAAGGTCGCAGTTGTAAATGTGAACATGTTCTCAACTGGCTTACCTGGTTAAATAAAGGTGAAATATAAATAAATAAAAATCTTGAGGACATTCAATGATGTAGACATTTTTTGGTACCCTTCCCCAGATCTGTGCCTTGACTCAATCCTGTCCCGGAGCTCTAGGACAATTCCTTCGACCTCATGGCTTGGTTTCTGCTCTGACATGCACTGTCAAATGTGGGACCTTATATAGACAGGTGTGTGCCTTTCCAAATCATGTCCAATCAATTGAATTTACCACAGGTGGACTCCAATCAAGTGGTAGAAACATTGCTTTGACATTATGGTGTATTGTGTGTAGATTGATGAGGGAAAAAAATAAGTTAAGCCATTTTAGAATAAGGCTGTAACGTAAAAAAATGTGGAAAAATCAAGGGGTCTGAATAATTTTTTTCTTTTCATTTTTCATTTTTTTAGGGGGTAGATCAGCTTTAATATTTCAGATAGATTGTAACTTCCATCAATGTAATCGTCTGCATCACTTCCAATCCCCCATATGTTTTTTTTTTGTCGCAAATATATATATATATATATACACACACATACATACACACATACACATCCATCCATAAACACACATATCCTTTTTAAAATTATATTTCCCTTCATTACTTTCCAACCCCACCACCCCTTCCCCAATTGGAGTAAACTAGTGAACAACAACGCGTAGGCCTCTACTTCCAGCCCATACATACTATATACATTTTATGGACACAGTCAAATTCTACAATAATTATATTTTGTTTGTTTTTACTCCTTAACTTCCTCCGATCATTTTCACGATGTCCATCTGGTTTGCTTCTATATGCCATATTTTTCTAACTGTGCTCTTTCACAAAAGCTCTCAACCTATAACCTATATACTTATTATGGACACAGTATGCTTTACATTAGTTATCTTGTTGTTATTAGTTGTTGTTATTAGTCCCATCCTTCAGCTCCATTCAACACCTCCCATCTATCTCTTAACACCATCCATATTGGATTTCTATTTGCCATATATTTTTCAACTGTACTGTGATGTTTTACAAAAGTTCTGAACCTTTCTATTCTCATTGTTTCTACAGATTGTAAATTGAAAATAAACATTTTTGCTAAAAGTATTATTATATTATTGATCGATTGACTAAAACTTTTCAGATCACCCAGTAGTGCTATCTGCAGGGTTAGCGCCAGGTAAATATTGCAATCCTTTAGCCATTCCTGGACCTGTGTCCAAAAACAAGCTACAAATGGACAGTACCAAAACAAATGATCTAATGATTCTGTCTCTTCGCAGCAAAATCTGCAGAGCTGGGAAGATTGTATCCCCCATATAAATAACATTCTATTGGTAGCAATAATTTTATATAATAATTTAAATTGAAAAATGCTAAGTTTTAAATCCGGCGTCGTTTTGCGTATCAATTCATAAATACTATGCCATGGAATCGGTACGTCAAAAATCGCTTCCCAACTATTTTGATTGGGAGTCCCATAGGGCGGCGCACAATTGGCCCAGCGTCTTCCGGGTTTGGCCTGTGTAGACCGTCATTGTAAATAAGAATTTGTTCTTAACTGACTTGCCTAGTTAAATAAAGGTAAAAATAAAATAAATAAATAACGATCCCAGATAGCACAGACCATTACTATTGCTCTCTATTTAATTGACGATTCGCAGGGGTGCGCCTACACCTGTGCCGCGTTCAGCAGTACACAATGTTTTGGAACGTTAAGATAGAAATATGTAATATAGAACAAACATGCGCCTCCGACATCTAGACCAATTAATCATGTTGGCTTTATTCCTGGCATTTCTATCTAAAACGTTTGGCAACTGAACGTGGCCTTTGCATTTTTAGAATTTTGGAAGGGGAGGGGTTAATTTGACCCATCGTTGGTGAGAGGATTTCAAAATAAAGGGTGTGGCCAAAAATCCCAGGGGTGAACGACTGTCCCCTCTCATTGAAGCCACAAGATTCAAGGCCGACCACGGTACTGCAGGCATTGTTTGCAGAAAACAAGAATCCCCCCATTATAGTGAATGGCAATCTTCGTGAAAATAAGTTACAAAATTCAAAGACAATCATGGTACCAATAATTGCATGTATTACACTAGATGAGTGAGAAAGTTACAGATTCACAAGTAGCTCAAACTGCGCATGTTTTGAGATGCCATCTTAACCGACTTCCTTGGCTTCAAATGCGCTATTGAGTCTTCACATAGGAATGAATGGTGTCACCTGATTGATGACTTTGTCCATTCATATACAGTCATTGTAAACATCTCACCTCTGCCCTGAACCAAATCCATTCATTCAAGATTTGGTTCTGGGCTACAAATGTATAGCTTCAAAATATATTATAAAACTAAAGCATATCATGATGATCTCATTGACTACCAGTACTGGCATGAATAACTGAATGTGTAAGAGTGGTTATATTTCCCCAGCCCCATCCCTGACCTTACCAAACAAAGTGGCAGGGTCAGGCTGTTGAAATTGCAGATTTTGCCATGTAGTTGACTGAACCTGTTTTTCCTCTTGTTATTTTTGTACGTTTTCCCTAGCCCAGTGATGTCAGCCCCTAACTCAAACCAGAGAAAAGCATGCTGGGGTGCTAGGGACGAGCTGATGATAACCATGACAATGCCTCCTCCTGTGAGAAGTTCCAGAAAGAGTTTGAGGCGAGCTGTCCTGCTCAGTGGGTGAGTCTCCCTGTCTGGCTATAACCTATCTGTTACTCTGTTGACAATGACAGTCTATCATAGAGGTAGCCAGAGAGATCATCTAGATCTACAATGTTTGTATATAAAGCCCTGCTTCTATTCATTACATTTACATTTTAGTCATTTAGCAGACGCTCTTATCCAGAGCGACTTACAGTTAGTGAGTGCATACATTTTTTCATACTGGCCCCCTCGTGGGAAACGAACCCACAACCCTGGCGTTGCAAGCGCCATGCTCTACCAACTGAGCTACACTGGGCTACCATGCTGGTCTAATCTCCTTATTACTGAATTTGATGTAGCTACAGTAGTAAACTCAATGTGGATCACCAACCCTGGTCCTGCTCAAATACATCCTATCTCACATTGATCCTGACAGGTGAAATACTTCACCAAGAGGAGAGACTTCTTGAAGTACAAGGAGAAGATGCAGACGGAGGGCTTTGAGCCTGCTGACGGGCCTAAACAGTCACAGTCCTAGCCAGTAGCCACTGGTCAGAAGACTGAGAGGAGGACTTCCTGGGGCCTTCTGGTTAAGGATGGACAGCAGTGGACTGTCACTGGACACTAGAGCACAATCCTGCTATGCCTCCCAAAGACGACAGATGCTGGAGGTCAGTGACCTCACACCTGGACCTGGAAACTCTGGTTAGATGTGACCTACGGGCCGCAGTCAGATTCTCAAGCTTCTCCCCAAGTGTGCACTTGTCTTGTTCACTCCTTGCCTCAGACTAGTGAACATACCTACGTCACACATGGACAGGTGTGTGGTGATGTAACCACGGTGACTGCTGTGGAAAGTGCACCCGTCACTGTCACGGTTCTACTGGCTTCCTCTGAATCCCTCTCTGCTCTCTCAATACAACATCAAGTGGTTGCATGTGGTGTGACAATGCTTTTGTTTGACATATAACTGAACAAATCAACTGCTTCATGACTGTTAGTCTAACCACTGAATCATTTCTTATTTATGCTATTGTCAAAGATAGATGCAGATATTGTTCTTTATTTATGAATAGACAGTGACATATTATGTGCATGTGATTAGTTGTGACTGATAAATAATGATGACTCAATGGTTCAGTGTTATTTTATTATTTTATAACAATTGTGTTATGTTTCCATGAATCTAGGCCTATTGAGTGAGTTGAATGAGTGTAACAACTACATTAACGTTATTCATGAATGTTACAGTTCATTGGATTGGTTTGACAGTACAAGGCACATTTCTTTTATAGTACAAGTAGGCATGTATTTACAAAGGTTCTATATCCGTCTTCTAAAACAACACCAAAGTATGAAAACTTGTGCAACATCGAATAAATTATAAACAGAGATGTAGGATTTAGATTGCGTAATGTGCCTACATTCTGTAAAGGCCGACATTCTCATGATGACAGTGAATAAAGTACAAAAAGGCACACAATTACATTTGAATTTGTTCAAAAATATAAAGCATTTTATAAAAGTCATGGTGTACAACAGAATGTACACTCAGCTCTGTAGTCATAGCGACAGACAGCTCTCATGATTTGGCTGTTGATTGGAGAGGCACTTTACTCTGCAGTTTTCTCTCTGGTCTCTATTGTGTCTGACATGACACCCTATTCCCTATGGCTCTGATCAAAAGTAGTGCACTATATAGGGAATTTCAGCACACTGACAGTAGGGACCCAGTATGTAACACCATGAAGACATATAGAGTATAATTCTAATTAGCAAAGTGTCACATGCATAGAAATACTGTTTTTGTGGTTATTGTGCTAGCTAAACCTATAGGAATATTATGTATGACATACAGTATTCTGTGTCTCGTAGTCATAATGTGTAAACCCACCTGTGAATCAATGTTTTTTTTGTGGGCCATGGGGTGGAGAGATTAGAAAACATAATCTATATAAGTAACATTTACAGCAACATACAGTAATATGGAGTAAAAGGCAATATGATCCACTGACTTGAGTCGGAGTCCATTCCATGCACCTCATACAGTGTAGGCTACTTTGGATGCATTTACACAGGCAGCCCAATTCTTTTATTTTGTGCAATTATTGGCAAAATATCCGATCTGATTGGTCAAAATACCAATTAGTGGTAAAAATAAATCTGAATTGGGCCGCCTATGAAAACGCAGCCTCTGCGTTTCCTCCCTTGTGGCGCTTCTTTCCTTCCACTCAGTCTTCCCCAACCTGCCCGATTCTCAGACGTTACCAGCCAGGTTGAAGGAATAAGCCTCAGTCCCTTTCAATTTGGCATTTACAGTAAAAGAGGCGGCGAGTGCGTCTCTGTTTTGAGACATCTTCAGCATTCTTCCGCTCTCTGCCTCTCTCTCTCTCTCTCTCTGCGTGACTGTCTGCACTCTCTCGCACCCCCGCGTGGTTATAAGCTGCCAGTGACGTTCCTGGCGATGGCCCAGTCTGGGAACTCAGTCAGGTTGAAGAGGGGCACGCCCCAGGTCATTATGGCCAGCATCACCACTAGAACACCAATCAGATTCACCCCAAAACCTGCCTTCACCTGAGACAGACAACAACAACACTGGGTAAGAAAGATGTACTTGTTCTCTCACTAATCATTGAAGAGCTACAGTATATACTGTATCCTAGGTGTTATATTTAGGGCCCTGTGTTTTGTGCAATCATGTGACATAGCAAGTTCTCTTATTTCTCATGTTTTCTTTATTATGTATATTTGTATTAGTTATACTATTTTGATATTGATTACTGCACTGTTGGGTAGCACTTGCAAGTTAAGCATTTCACTGTAGTTGTGCATGTGACAATAAAACTTGAAACTTGCATTTATCCAGAAATATTGAATTACACCAAACATGAAAGCAATTGTCTGAGGATGGTGCTGGACCATCTGACAATAAAAAGGAAAGGGGACACTGATGAAAAAGCTTTAAATAAAAAGGTTAAAATCCAGGCATGTCACATGATTGCACCAAACCCAGGGCTCTAGTTATAGTGACTGATTGCAGCTCATTAAAAGGTATTACGACTATTAAATAAATCTGTTATAATCTTGTATAATAGGACTGTTACATAAAAATGTCATAATTGCAACAACAGCCTTTGATTCTGCTTGGCACTGTGCTGTCCCGTCCCAGTGGGGTTTGTGCTTATGTGTTTGTGTTTGTGTCTCACCATGTCGCTGATCTGCACGTGTCCGTAACTGAACACTATGGCATTGGGGGGGTTCCCGACGGGCAGCATGACCCCAAATGACACACACATGGTGGCGGGGATGAGTGTGTGGAGGGGGTTGATCTGCAGGGTCTCCGACTGAGAGAGAGAGAGGGAGAAAGAGAACAGAGGTCGCCATTACTGAGTGTCACGCAAAGGAACAGGGTGTCTATGACTGCTTTCAATAATATTGACAGTGGCACAGAGAGAGGAGGCGAGCAGATGGCTGTGTTGATGTTGAGAGAGGAGAGTAGAAGTGTGTAGGCTATTTGAGGACACTGAGAATCGAGTGGAGAAATTGAAGGATGGGGCTTAGGTTCTTCTTCATGGGCTCTCAGGGTTAAAAGAGAGAATATAAGAGTGTGGTTCTCTCTGGAGCAGAGTGTATAAACACAGTGTGGTTCTTACCAGAGACGATCGAGAGGATAGGTAGAGAAGACTGACAGAGAATGACTGTTGTTATTCTTACCAGTGCAGAGAGGATAGGTAGAGAAGACTGACAGAGAATGACTGTTGTTATTCTTACCAGTGCAGACAGGATAGGTAGAGAAGATTGACAGAGAATGACTGTTGTTACTCTTACCAGTGCAGACAGGATAGGTAGAGAAGACTGACAGAGAATGACTGTTGTTACTCTTACCAGTGCAGACAGGATAGGTAGGAACACGGTGAGAGTGGCGGGGTTGCTGGCAAACTCTGTAACCGCAGAGACGAGCAGGCAGGCCAGCAGCGTGACCATCCACGGGGGGAGACCACTCATCGGCTCCAGCTGTCTGCCTATCCACACACTCAGCCCCGAAACCTGAACACACACACACACACGACCAGATACACACACATGATCAGACACACCACGCTGAGTTGTCTTTGATGAATGTAATATAGATTGTGATGCAACTTCATAGCTCATACAGTAAAGTATACAGTATAACCCACATTGGAATGTATAAAGTTCAGTCAGAATGACACAATTGAATGTGTACAACATCTAAAGTCCTGCATCACTATACTGAGAGCTTTGTTGTTTATAAAAGGATGTATTTGAGTGTTTTAGGAGCCTTAGTTCATGTTTTTTCAGGGCCCCATACTACACAACGAGGATGAGGAAGTGATTGGCTGTTTGGGGTAAGTTTCTCAAAAACGCGAAATAACCAAAAAGGTGCCTGGACCCTTCTATAACATGCCAATTACATAAAAAATTGAGATTTGGTTGTAAAAAATGTAACGTATCTTTTAAACTTATTCAACTCGAGACCCAAATGAGACATTGACCATCCTCTCGTCCTCTATTGACGCAAATTAGGAAGAAATAGTGTGTGATTATAGATGTATTCTCATAACTCACATGCCCAGGGCCTACTTTGGGTCCCAAACTATAGTTTAAGAAACCCTGGTAGTGTATATAGCCTATTGTCCATATTAGAGCTCTTGTATGTTACCTTGCAGCATGAATTAGGCTGTTTGAGAAGGTTTTAATCCTAAGCAATCTGCCCTGTGGTGAGTAGCCTCCATGTTGTTTGTACAGTAGTACAGTATATAACCTGTTACCTTGCAGCCAGCAGCCAAGGCGTACCCCCCTCCCACCAGGATGACGATCTCCCAGGGCATGAGATTCTGGAAGTCCTTCCAGGTGATCATGGGGGCCAGGGGGTCTGGGTCTCTCTCTGAGGAACCTTCCCCTGCGGGGGTGCTGGGGGCCCGAGAGAAGGGCCGACGGGCCGGGATGAGGAAAAGCAGGAAGCCCAGCAGCACGGAGACAGTGGCGTCGGTCCTGTAGCCTTTCCTGCGGGAACAAAACACAACATTAAACAACACCGTTTTTTTTATCTAACCTTCATTATTCAAGGTTAGTCTCAATGAGATAGACTGCATTTAAAATAGCACCCTATTCCCTTAATAGTGTGCCATTTTTCCCCCTTTTATAGTGCACTACCAAAAGGTAGCTACGTACTTCTCGAACAGCGACGTCCACCCGGGTACGAAGCCTGGTTCTCTGGTGAACCACAGCAGAGTCATCAGGATGAAGAACACTCCTGTCACCACCTCTGGATAGCTACAGCACAGGAAAAACAACACACAGGTCAGTTTGATTGTTTTCATTCAGCTTTTGGGCCATCAATTAGTCCTCAAATATGGTCTCTTGTCCCAGCTGTAACTGGAAAACGAGTCTAAAAATCACCTGATAGGCCCAAGCTTTATGTACTCGTCGTGGATCCTTCTCTCTGACAGCATCTCTCTCTTTGTCTTACGCTTTTTACTCAACGAGCATGTCTCCCTGAAACTGGACACACAACAACACAGTAAGGTAATATCACAGCGATACCTCCACAATGTGTGTGTGTTCCTGTGTGCGTTTCTTCCTCCATTTCACATGCATGCGAGGTGCTTACTTGCAGCCGAGGAAGAGGAAGTGCAGCCAGACCCAGGTCAGCAGCAGCATGATGATAGCGATGGGGAAACTGAAGATGAACCAGGTCCCAAAGTTGATCACCTTCGCATCCGGGTAGCGACTGCAAGGGGGAAAGAGAGAGAGAGAATAGTTAGTGATGGAAGGACATCCAGAGAGCATGGTTAACGTTAAACCAAATGCACCACACAATCTGTAAGGGTATCGTCCTCATAGTATAACACCAGCCATCTCGCCAAGAGGATCAGAATCTGACCTTTTGGTGTCATGTCTATGGTGTTGGACTACTAGTTGCAGGGTAATCTCTCATGGACAGACTAAATGGATACGACGGCTATAGAGCAACAGTAGTTCTGGTTTTCCGTCACTGGTTATTTAGACGTATCAGGTTTGGGTGAAGGTTGTGCTTAAAGTGCAGGCTTGGATTTCAAGCAGAAATGTTTTGGAAGGGGAGGGGCTTTGGCTTAGAGTTTCCATTTAGAGGGGTGGAGACTTCACTACTCTTGTTAGTATCTTATCTCATACATCTCCCCCAGAACTAGGGGTGTGGCATCACAAAATTTAGTCAGCCTGTGATGCAAATAACTGCCGGGCTCACGGTAATTTACCGTTAATTAACATAAACACATTTAGCATCTCCAGACTTCCACACATAGCCTACAAGCCACTGATGAAGACCTTTGGAACATCTACATTTTAAAAAGTCCATGTAATATAGCCTACACCTTCACAATAAATCCATTATTTATTTTAGACAGGTCTAAAGAAACAATGATATGAAGAAAATGTAGTCTATTTCAGAAGAACAGAATAGCATACTCAGTTGTCCTTATGTTAGGCTATGCCAAATGGCTGTGGGCTACGCTAGTTCATTTAGCAGACAAGATTTGCTTAGAATTCCGTGGCATTATCCAACTGCGTGTGTCCTTATCCAATTCCGTGGTGCATATTGAAGATATTGGAAGAACTGTCCACATTTACTTTTCGTCAGCCAACAAGATGAGTAGGCCTAACGAACAGCAATAGCACTAGCCTATGTCAATCTACTGTCCCCTATAGTACAAAAGTTGACCTATTGTATTCTGTGCGAGAAATAAATATTCCAAACATAGTCTGGGACAGTTGTGGGATGCGATAGATCCCAAATTAATACAACCACTAGTATCAAAAAACCTTTTTTTACGCAATGTGGCTGACGCAACAGATCAGAACGTTTAGCTTAAAATGTTGATAAACTATTAGGCTATTTCTTCACATTATAAGCGCAGCAATGCGCACACGGCAGTAGGCTATAAGCGTGAATGTTCCATTAGCCGGAAAACACCATTATCAAAAGTGACCGCAAATGCGATTACACTTTTATGATAAAGGTGCATTGTTATGGTGAAAGTTATCTTCCCCAAACTTTAAACTCAAACGCTGCTTATATATGCCAGTTAGGCTCTACACCCCTTGTAAAGCAGATTAATGTGCTTCATTTTAAGAAGTTATTTGGTCACTTTAGTTGTGATACAAACATTAACAAAACATAAAGGCCTATGGGCTAGGCTACATGAGGTGTGCGACTATGATTAGAAAAAGTTGCCAAAAAAACACATTGTTTCTTGCTTTATGCTGGGCATCATGCAGGTCATTGACCACACAATGAATAAGGTCAGGTCAGGCCTATTTTCTGCCTCCATGGCCTATGTGGAAGGATATCTAGTAGTTGTCAATACTGGGCAGTGATATGGCAATATCGCTGTTTGCTGAAAGACAAGCTGACCCGCTGCTTCTTCTTTGTATACTTGCTCTGCTGTTCGATATCTGCCCGCTAAAAGGCTGAACACATGCACATTCTGACAGTTCCTACAGATAACACTGTTGAGTCAATCAATTAATAGAAGCGTTGCTGTTCCATCCACTCAGTCAGCAATATGAAGGGTCTATGCAAAAACACTTTGTTAGTGGGATTTTCCATAGCAGGGATTATATAATGTCAAAATGAATCTTAGATATGATTGCAATGTTTCCTGACATTGCACCTGTGTAAGGGTCACTGGGACCAGGGATGTCTAATGATTCCCTGCCGCTGAACAACATCCCCACAGCATGATACTGCCACCACCATGCTTCACTGTAGGAATGGTGCCAGGTTTCCTCCAGACATGACGCTTGGCATTCAGGCCAAAGAGTTCAATCTTGGTTTCAGTCCTTTAAGTGCCTTTTGGCAAACTCCAAGCGGGCTGTCACGTGCCTTTCACTGAGGAGTGGCTTCCGTCTGGCCACTCTACCATAAAGGCCTGATTGGTGGAGTGCTGCAGAGATGGTTGTCCTTCTGGAAGGTTCTCCCATCTCCACAGAGGAACTTTGGAGCTCTGTCAGAGTGACCATCGGGTTCTTGGTCACCTCTCTGACCAAGGCCCTTCTCCCCCGATTGCTCAGTTTGGCCGGATGGCCAACTCTAGGAAGAGTTTTGGTGCTTCCAAACTTCTTCCATTTAAGAATGATGGAGGCCACTGTGTTCTTGGGGACCTTCAATGCTGCAGAAATTTGTTGGTACCCTTCTCCAGATCTGTGCCTCGAAACAATCCTGTCTCGGAACTCTACGGACAATTCCTTCGACCTCATGGCTTGGTTTTTGCTTTGACATGCACTGTCAACTGTGGGCCTTATATAGACAGGTGTGTGCCTTTCCAAATCATGTCCAATCAATTGAATTTACCACAGGTGGACTCCAATCAAGTTGTAGAAACATCTTCATTGGAGTCCACCTATACTTATGTAAATAAGGTATTTCTGTTTTTTATTTTTAAAACATTTGCAAAAATGTCTAAAAACCTGTTTTCGCGTTGTCATTATGGGGTATTGTGTGTAGATTGATGAGGATTTTTATTTATTAAATCAATTTTAGAATAAGGCTGTAACGTAACAAAATGTGGAAAAAGTCAATGGGTCTGAATACTTTTCAAATGCACTGTACATACACACACTATAGTCTGGCTGGAGGTTACAGTACACTTTACTTTAAGGTGCCTCTCAGCTGTCCCACTTTATGAAACCATTAAATGGTTTATCATTAAGTCACTTAAAGGGATACTTCAGGATTTTGGCAATGAAGCCCTTTATTTACTTCCCAGAGTAAGATGAACTCGTGGATATCTGCGTGCAGACATAAAAATGTTATCCATGAGTTCATCTTACTCTGGGGAAGTAGATAAAGGGCTTTATTGCCAAAATCCCGAAGTATGCCTTTAATGACTATTGACATTGAAGGAATCTTTTGGAATCTGGTCTCATTGTATATTAGATGCAAGGGAGATTATATTGAGTATCATTAATTGCTTATATTACCACCATTGACTATCAATATAATATAATACAATAATATGTGCCATTTAGCAGACTATTGACTGCTTTGACAAAATCTGCATACCAGTGTTTAGATGATAGGTCTGGTCTGTTGTTGTTGTGAACATTGCTCACTGTTGGAACTCCCTGTTCCCGCAGTAGCAGGATACAAATGCCTGTTCTCTGAGACCTGTTATAGCTCCTCAGACAATAAATCCTATTTTGGGGATCACCAGCAAACCCCCTGACTCACAGAGCTGTGCTTCACCAATCTGAGCCCCAGATTGACAGTGCTATACGTGAAGGAGTTACTTAATACGGACTCACATATTATACTTGCACTGGGGAGGGAGGGATGGAGGAAAGGAGGGAGATAGACGGGGGAGAAGGAAGTCTGATATATACACAGTCAGCGTTACCTTTGTCCAACAAACATTTAGATGAAAAGAGGCCATTTTCCCTGGCTTAGCCTAGCTGGTTTATTATGATGCCCAGGAAATCCGCTTTGTGGGATTGTTGAGAGGGTTTACACCAATCCATCAATCCCAGGCCTCTTTGTCCTTTTGTTTCCTCTGGTCCTTGACACCCTCGGTCACTGAGTTAAACATGACATATCGTATCATTCAATGTTCCCTCTAAACTGCGCACTTCCCCCAGGACTGCGGAGCAGAAGAAATGTCATGCGGCGCAGAGACACAAGAGATTGAAATGAACTGATTTCGCCCCATTCATTTGCACTATATAGATAACGTTTTTTCTGTGATCGAATCAACATTATAATCAGGCCCTTTTCAATGCACCAAACCAAAACAAATCTAACTTTGCAAGATTGAGTCTGTGATTTTGTTGTAGGCAGAGCCAGAGCTCAACGGACTAGAATTCTATTGTCGTGGGTAGCCCACGAGCAGTCTTTCAATCACTTGCGCTTTTCAGATCAGTTCAGATCAGAGTGCAGAGCCCCCGCGTGTGCACATTTGTTGATATTCTTTGCTAGTTTGTGAGTTATTAGCCCAGTTATAGATAAGTATAGGTCAGCAATGGGGAGTTACTGCTTCCTACAAGAGCACAAAACGTAAGTCTACATTTCAAGCGGTCTTTAAAAAGCCAGTCAGGTAAAAAGTGTATGTCTTATTTAAAGGGGGAGTGTTGTATTTTGAGACCGGCTTGAATATGCAAATAAGCCAATAGGCAGAGGGGTAGCCTACATTGTCTAATTCTCTGTATGATAATAATAAGTGGTTTCTTGCATCATACAACACAACACAATACAATGCAATTTACAGTCAGCTATTTGGCCCATGGTGTTACAGACCAAGTAAAAAAGCATTAATTAATTCAAGCCCTTCATAATGTAAAAATGTTTTTAAAAGTCTCATGCGATGTAGGTCAGCATTGAACACCACATATAGGCTACTGTAGGCTATATCATATAAAACAAAAGCTATTTCCATGTGAAAATGTTATGGGATTTGCTCAATTGGTCCTACATTATCCTCAAATAGCCACAATAGCCTATTGGCTACTGTCTAAAACTGTAAGGGTACAGCCTCAGTGTTCACTGTAAACGTACGACGGACGTTGCACAAAATTCTCACAATGTTCAAGTTGCCACTCACAAGACCTAAAATTTGCTCAGTGCCCCAAAACATTTGAGGGAACATTGGTATCATTCATCTAATCAACCATCTTTATCTATCCATTAAAAGTTTCACTGAGACAGAAATGACAGATTGTTATTTGGCTGATATTGACAGGGCATGGGGTATTTGTCAGGTTTTGTATCTAGTAGTGAGCAATGTGTGGTACTGTATTTTGTTGATATCAATAGACGGTGTAACCAGTGTGAAATGGCTAGCTAGGTAGCCGTGCACGCTGGTAGCGTTTCAATTGGTGACATCACTTGCTCTGAGACCTAGGTGTTTCCCTAGGCTTCCCATGGCTTTTGTGGAGCGATAGGTAACAATGCTTCATGGTTGCCTGTTGTCGATGTGTTCAGAGGGTCTCTGGTTCGAGCCCAGGTTGAGGCAAGGAGAGGGAAGGAAGCAATACTGTTACATTGGTGTCGTGACCCGGATAACTCAGTTGGGCTCTCCCCAGCTGCTGGGGTTGCTGCAGAGAAGGAGGTAAAAGAGGGGTGACTGTAACTGGTGTGAAATGGCTAGCTAGTTAGAGGTGCACACTAGTAGTGTTTCAATTGGTGACGTCATTTTCTCTGAGACCTTGAAGTAGTTGTTTCCCTTGCTCTGCAAGGGCCGTGGCCTTTTTGGAGCGATAGGTAACGATGCTTCGTGGGTGCCTGTTGTCAATGTGTTCAGAAGGTCCCTGGTTTGAGCCCAGGTTGGCAATAATGTTACACATGGGATATTTGTCTGATAGTGTATTGATAGGCCATGGGGTATTTACCAGGTATTGTACCTATTGAACTGCATTGGGGTAGTGTATGGTATTGTACCTATTGAACTGCATTCAATGCAGTGTATGGTAATGTAGCTTACTTGTTGAACTGTTCAGCGAAGATAAGGTTGGTGGAGGTGCCGGTGATGGTGATGAGGCCTCCGATGGTGGCGGCGTACGTGATGCTGAGAGACAGACATTTACAGATCATATGATCTCTCTTGGTGGGGTAGCGAGAGTCCTTGCTCTCCTTCTCCTTCTTAGGCTCTGGGATGCTGATTGCTGTCTGGAACAGAGAGAGGAACAAGTATAGTGAGTCACTGTTTGTGAAATGAAAAAATATATAAACATGTATATACATATATTTTGTACACAATAAAGAAAATCAATTATGGGTCAACATCTAAATATTGCTCCCAGCGTTGGTCAAAGCTCAGAACGCTTATATTCTTGATCTGACTGAGTTCTAATTGAGCCTGCCTCTTTGCGAACGAGTGGAATCATGAATAGTGGTTTGTTAGTTATGTTCGCTTGCGTCCCCCGGATTTGCCTCCTGGGTTTGCCTTTTTAGCAGCACAGTTACCACTTTCTCAAACGACTAACTCCGCCCTCTCGCGGCACAGGCCAAGGGCCTGAGACGTAAAACAAACTACCCCAGCTCGGAATAGGCTCACTAGAGAAGTAGGCAAAACTGTAGACGCTGCTGACAGTGTGTTTGCAATTTTAAAACCATCCTGCGACTCCTGCCGCGTCTACAGACATCCACAAACAAAAAAGTAATTTCTGAGAATGAGCGCACAACTGGTAGTCGCTTATAGATATGTATGGCTATGTAGATCAGTGGAGGCTGCTGAGGGGAGGACGGCTCATAATAATGGCTGGAACGGAGCAAATGGAATGGCATCAAACACATGGAAACCACCGGCTCTGACGCTCGTCGGATGTAGCAGGGCTTGCAAACTATTACGGACTACAAAGGGAAACCCAGCCACGAGCTTCCCAGTGACGCGAGCCTACCAGATGAGCTAAATGCCTTTTATGCTCGCTTCGAGGCAAGCAACACTGAAGCATGCATGAGAGCACCAGTTGTTCCGGACGACTGTGTGATCACGGTCTCCGTAGCCGATGTGAGCAAGACCTTTAAACAGGTCAACATTCACGAGGCCGCAGGGCCAGACGGATTACCAGGGCGTGTACTCAGAGCATGCACGGACCAACTGGCAAGTGTCTTCACTGACATTTTCAACCTCTCCCTGACTGAGTCTGTAATACCTACATGTTTCAAACAGACCACCATAGTCCCTGTGCCCAAGAATGCGAAGGTAACCTGCCTAAATGACTACCGCCCTGTAGCACTCACGTCGGTAGCCATGAAGTGCTTTGAAAGGCTGGTCATGGCTCACATCAACACCATCATCCAGGAAACCCTAGACCCACTCCAATTCGCATACGCCCCAACAGATCCACAGATGACGCAATCTCAATCGCACTCCACACTGCCCTATCCCACCTGGACAAAAGGAACACCTATGTGAGAATGCTGTTCATTGACTACAGCTCAGCGTTTAATACCATAGTGCTCACAAAGCTCATCACTAAGCTAAGGACCCTGGGACTAAACACCTCCCTCTGTAACTGGATCCTGGACTTCCTGACGGGCCGCCCCCAGGTGGTAAGGGTAGGCAACAACACATCTGCCACGCTGATCCTCAACACCTGGGCCCCTCAGGGGTGCGTGCTTAGTCCCCTCCTGTACTCCCTGTTCACCCACATGTGGCCAAGCATGACTCCAACAACATCATTAAGTTTGCTGACGACACAACAGTGGTAGGCCTGATCACCGACAACGATGAGACAGCCTGTAGGGAGGAGGTCAGAGACCTGGCAGTGTGGTGCCAGGACAACAACCTCTCCCTCAATGTGAGCAAGACAAAGGAGATGATCGTGGACTACAGGAAAAGGAGGGCCAAACAGGCCACCATTAACATAGACGGGGCTGTAGTGGAGCGGGTCGAGAGTTTCAAGTTCATTGGTGTCCACATCACCAACAAACTATTATGGTCCAAACACACCAAGACAGTCGTGAAGAGGTCACGACAACACCTTTTCCCCCTCAGGAGACTGAAAAGATTTAGCATGGGTCCCCAGATCCTCAAAAAGTTATATAGCTGCACCATTGAGAGCATCCTGACTGGTTGCATCACCACCTGGCATGGCAACTGCTCGGCATCCGACCGTAAGGCGCTACAGAGGGTAATGCGTATGGCCCAATACATCACTGAGGCCAAGCTTCCTGCCATCCAGGACCTATATACTAGGCGGTGTCAGAGGAAGGCCCAAAATATTGTCAGACTCCAGTCACCCAAGTCATAGACTGTTCTCTCTGCTACAGCACGGCAAACGGTACCGGAGCGCCAAGTCTAGGTCCAAAAGGCTCCTTAACAGCTTCTACCCCCAAGCTATAAAATTGCTGAACAATTAATGAAATGGCCACCCGACTATTTACATTGACACCCCGTTTTATCTATGCATTGTCACTTTACCCCTACCTACATGTACAAATTACCTCGACTAACCTGTACCCCCGCACATTGACTTGGTACTGTATATAGCCTCGTTATTGTTATGTAATTTTATTGTGTTACTTTTTATTTTACTTTTTACTTTTGTTTATTTAGTAAATATTTTCTTAACTCTATTTCTTGAACTGCATTGTTGGTTAAGGGCTTGTAAGTAAGCATTTCATGGAAAGGTCTACACCGGTTGTATTCGGCGCATGTGACAAATACATTTTTTATTTGATTTGATTTGATGTATTTGATAACATTCCACTAATTCCGCTCCAACCATTACCACGAGCCTGTACTCCCCAATTAAGGTGCCACCAACCTCCTGTGTTTTGTCAGTCAGGTGTCTAGTTGCCGGCAGAGACTTCTATTGCAGTAACATTGAAGGGCTCTGGCTAGTATTAATTAGCCAGCTATGAAGTAAGAAGCTAACGTTAAATGGAACTAACGTTAAAATATTGCCATTGCTATCTGGGATCTTTGGTACGTCCATACTCTAACCCTAACCTTAACCAAAACCCCTACCTAACCCCAACCTTAACCCTTACCGTAACCATTTAAATATCAACTTCAATGGGGTAGGGAGGTCCCAAGAATCCCGGATAGCACGGACCAGCAAAAAATATGCTTCTAAGTTCTCATAAAAACGTTGCTTTACAGAGAGTAGGCTACTAAGAGTGGTGAGGCTGAGGCAAGCTGCAATGCATGCAGAGGGAACCATAGGAGACAGAAAAAGAGAGAGGAAGCAAACAGAGAGGTTAGAACAGTGGATCCCAAAGTTGTGGTCGATGCCCCATGTGGGGTCCCTGAGAAAATCGTTACTAATCTCATCAAACAAGTTAGGAACTTAAAATAATGTTTCAAAATGAATATCTCAACATGGCCTATTTTTCCTATATGCATTCATTAAAATGCAATCAAAATGCAAACAATACAGTTCTAAAAATGTCATATGATTTCATTTATATCGGTGGTTGTTCATCTTATCCATTACCCACTTTTCTTTTACCACTACATCACTGATATTAATAAAAGTCATAGGTCCCATGTGGCTCAGTTGGTAGAGCGTGGCGCTTGCAATGCCATGGTTGTGGGTTCGATTCCCACAGGGGGCCAGTATGATAAATGTATGCAATCACTACTGTAAGTCGCTCTGGATAAGAGCATCTGCTAAAAGACAAAAATTGAAGTAATATTCTAATAATTCATTTGAATGTGATAATACAATATTCTGTGTGCTGCATTGATGTCTGTTTGATTAGGAATACAAATGTAAACGCTATGTCATTTCAGAAAAGAGATATCTATGTGAAGATGATTTTATGCAATTCATCATTACAACTGACTGAACAGTCGCTGATGCTACGTGTCAGTGTGAATCATTTCTCATATATGTGTTTGTAGATCGACTGAGGTGAATTAACCTACAGCAGCCAAAGTGATAATGGCTGGGGTTATTTTAGCTTGTTTTTGCTGTTTTCCAAATAGCAATAAATGGGGGGGGGATTAAGACCCCCTTTCCGGACCTCACTAAAACTCAAAACCTGGTTATGGCCCTGTGTGTGGAGTGTGTCTACTGACCGATGGCAGGTGTCCGTTGGTCTGCTTGAGGGACAACTGGCCCAGACTAGCCTTACTGGCCTTCCTACCAGTCCCGTTAGACTCCACAGTCGGCAACTGAGAGAACAAAACACGCAATGGAGAATTAACGTTGAAGTAAAAGAATGGAACAACTGATATTCTCACACAGATTTACAAAGGTTTATATTCTCACCTCAGTCAGAGTGCAGAGCTCCTGCTTCATACAGCTGTGGATAAAACACAACATGTTCATAATTATAACACTGGAGTTGTTTTTGTGATGTGGACTGCAAGACTATATTGTATGTGATTCTTCAGTGATTGTCTCAAAGCTCCTCAGGTCTTACCTGTCTCTGCGATACAGACGCTCTAGTTGGTTCTTTTCCAGATTCTCTTCCTTGTCTGCAAAGAAGCAAAACAAAACCATTTAACGATTATAGTTATGTACAATTTATCATGTCACTGAGATGTTTACTGCAGGCAGTGAGGGGGCAGCCATACCGCTGAGGCAGTCGTCCTCGGTGGCCTCGACGGTTTCGGAGTCTTCCTGGGTGTCGGCCACGCCGGTGCTGATGAGCTGCTGCAGGACGGCCTCAGCGATGGGCATCACCATGGCAGTGGTGGATGTGTTACTGAGCCACATGGACAGGAAGACTGTACAGCACATGAAACCCAGCACCAACCTGAGAATACACACAGGAGAGAGGAGAGGTTGTGTGTGTTGGGTGTGTATTTGTCCTTGATTTATATATGCTAGTGTGCGCATGCACGTGTGTGTGTTATGGTAGCTGCGTACTTACATGCCAGGCTTGGCTCCAGCGATCATGACCATGCGTAGAGCGATGCGTTTGTGGAGGTTCCATTTCTCTATGGAGGCCGCCAGACAGATCACCCCCATCAGCAGCAGAGTGGTGTCCTTACAGTACTCTGCAGCTACCTGTACCAAAGACAACCACACAGTATTTATAGCACTCTATACGCACATATACACTCGATCCTTACATGTGGCTCGCACGCACACACACCTGGATTCAGTCTAAAAATTCAGTACATTTTTTACTTTGACCTCTTCTGTATTCATGTTTGTAAAAAAAAAAAAAAAAACGATGTATTTGCAGGTTTCCCCCCCAAGTTAATCTGAGCTGTTTCTGCCATGGTCACTGGTCAGTATACTGTTGTATACCACCACAGGTCATGACCTCTAACTACAGAGAATTGACCTTTTATTATAATAGGATCTAGACCATCATGACTGCTCTCCAGTCTTTGTCCTGTTCTCATCTTTAGTCAGAACCCCTCTGTTGAGTTCTGAGAAGCACATACTGCACTCCAGGATGGGCTCAGTCAACACAGATGGATCAGTTGGATCAACACGTCTGAGCTTTGCTCCTTTCCAAACATTTATGATTGGAGGCATGTGAACTAAAATGTGACCCAGAAATCGAGGCACGGCATGTGAGAGGGCAGGGGGGAAGGTGTTACGCGTAACACCTTCCTGTTTGTGCCAGGTTAAAACTGAGGTAAAGCAATCCCATTGGTGAGGCAAGGTGAGGTGTGAGAGGGCAGCACTCAGTACAGTACACAAGTGTAGTCATCAGAGCAAAGAGTTGCATAAAAACGTGCATATTTACCAAACACGATTACAAGAGCTTATATTAACACTAACAGCCTGCTTTGGCAGGTTTTGTCCATGCGATCGGATCACATGAGCGACTCAGTGGTTCTTTTTTATGTAACACTGATATAGTGCGGAGAGGGAACCATTAATGGTGGTCATTGGGACCACTTGGGGCTGGTTTAATGACAGACTATTTCCTGTCCAGCAGGGGTTAATGGGTTACTCGGATCATGTATTTATATGTATGTATGTATGTGTATATGTATGTACAGTGAGGGAAAAAAGTATTTGATCCCCTGCTGATTTTGTACGTTTGCCCACTGACAAAGAAATGATCAGTCTATAATTTTAATGGTAGGTTTATTTGAACAGTGAGAGACAGTATATAAGTATTTGACCCCCTCTCAATCAGAAAGATTTCTGGCTCCCAGGTGTCTTTTATACAGGTAATGAGCTGAGATTAGGAGCACACTCTTAAAGGGAGTGCTCCTAATCTCAGTTTGTTACCTGTATAAAAGACACCTGTCCACAGAAGCAATCAATCAATCAGATTCCAAACTCTCCACCATGGCCAAGACCAAAGAGCTCTCAGAGGATGTCAGGGACAAGATTGTAGACCTACACAAGGCTGGAATGGGCTACAAGACCATCGCCAAGCAGCTTGGTGAGAAGGTGACAACAGTTGGTGCGATTATTCGCAAATGGAAGAAACACAAAATAACTGTCAATCTCCCTCGGCCTGGGGCTCCATACAAGATCTCACCTCGTGGAGTTGCAATGATCATGAGAACGGTGAGGAATCAGCCCAGAACTACACGGGAGGATCTTGTCAATGATCTCAAGGCAGCTGGGATCATAGTCACCAAGAAAACAATTGGTAACACACTACGCCGTGAAGGACTGAAATCCTGCACCGCCCGCAAGGTCCCCCTGCTCAAGAAAGCACATATACATGCCCGTCTGAAGTTTGCCAATGAACATCTGAATGATTCAGAGGAGAACTGTGTGAAAGTGTTGTGGTCAGATGAGACCAAAATGGAGCTCTTTGCCATCAACTCAACTCGCCGTGTTTGGAGGAGGAGGAATGCTGCCTATGACCCCAAGAACACCATCCCCACCGTCAAACATGGAGGTGGAAACATTATGCTTTGGGGGTGTTTTTCTGCTAAGGGGACAGGACAACTTCACCGCATCAAAGGGATGACGGACGGGGCCATGTACCGTCAAATCTTGGGTGAGAACCTCCTTCCCTCAGCCAGGGCATTGAAAATGGGTCATGGATGGGTATTCCAGCATGACAATGACCCAAAACACACGGCCAAGGCAACAAAGGAGTGGCTCAAGAAGAAGCACATTAAGGTCCTGGAGTGGCCTAGCCAGTCTCCAGACCTTAATCCCATAGAAAATCTGTGGAGGGAGCTGAAGGTTCGAGTTGCCAAACGTCAGCCTCGAAACCTTAATGACTTGGAGAAGATCTGCAAAGGGGAGTGGGACAAAATCCCTCCTGAGATGTGTGCAAACCTGGTGGCCAACTACAAGAAATGTCTGACCTCTGTGATTGCCAACAAGGGTTTTGCCACCACGTACTAAGTCATGTTTTGCAGAGGGGTCAAATACTTATTTCCCTCATTAAAATGCAAATCAATTTATAACATTTTTGACATGCGTTTTTCTGGATTTTTTTGTTGTTATTCTGTCTCTCACTGTTCAAATAAACATACCATTAAAATTATAGACTGATCATTTCTTTGTCTGTGGGCAAACGTACAAAATCAGCAGGGGATCAAATACTTTTTTCCCTCACTGTATGTCAAAAGTTTGGACACACCTACTCATTCAAGGGTTTTTCTTTATTTTTACTATGTTTTACATTGTAGAATAATAGTGAAGACATCAAAACTATGAAATAATACATATGGAATCATGTAGTAACCAAAAAAGTGTTAAACAAATCAAAATATATTTTATATTTGAGATTCTTCAAAGTAGCCACCCTTTGCCTTGATGACAGCTTTGCACACTCTTGGCATTCTTTCAACCAGCTTCATGAGGTAGTCACCTGGAATGCATTTCAATTAACAGGTGTGCCTTCTTAAAAGTTAATTTGTGGAATTTCTTTCCTCCTTAATGCGTTTGAGCCAATCAGTTGTGTTGTGACAAAGACAAGAAGATAGCCCTATTTGGTAAAAGACCAAGTCCATATTATGGCAAGAACAGGTCAGATAAGCAAAGAGAAATGACAGTCCACCATTACTTTAAGACATGAAGGTCAGGCAATACGGAACATTTCAAGAACTTTGAACGTTTCTTCAAGTGTAGTCGCAAAAACCATCAAGCGCTATGATGAAACTGGCTCTCATGAGGACCGCCACAGGAATGGAAGACGTAGAGTTACCTCTGCTGCAGAGGATAAGTTCATTAGAGTTACCAGCCTCAGAAATTGCAGCCCAAATAAATGCTTCACAGAGTTCAAGTCACAGACACATCTCAACATCAACTGTTCACAGGGGACTGTGTGAATTGCATCAAAGAAACCACTACTAAAGGACACCAATAATAAGAAGAGACCTGCTTGGGCCAAGAAACAATAGAAATGGACATTAGACCAGTGGAAATGTGTTCTTTGGTCTGGAGTCCAAATTGGAGATTTTTGGTTCCAACCGCCGTGTCTTTGTGAGACGCGGTGTTGGTGAACGGATTATCTCCACATGTGTATTTCCCACCGTAAAGCATGGAGGAGGAGGTGTTATGGTGTGGGGGTGCTGGTGACACTGTCTGTGATTTATTTAGAATTCAAGGCACACTTAACCAGCATGTCTACCAGAGCATTCTGCAGCGATACGCCATCCCATCTGGTTTGGGCTTAGTGGGACTATCTTTTTTTTTTCAACATGACAATGACCCAACACACCTCCAAGCTGTGTACGGGCTATTTTACCAAGAAGGAGAGTGATGGAGTGCTGCATCAGATGACCTGGCCTCCACAATCCCCCGACCTCAACCCAATTGATATGGTTTGGGATGAGTTGGACGGCAGAGTGAAGGAAAAGCAGCCAACAAGTTCTCAGCATATGTGGGAACTCCTTCAAGACTGTTGGAAAAGCATTCCAGATGAAACTGGTTGAGAGAATGGCAAGAGTGTCCAAAGCTCTCATCAAGGCAAAGAGTGGCTATTTGATATATATTTTTTGATTTGTTTAAAACTTTTCTGGTTACTACATGATTCCATATGTGTTATTTCATAGGTTTGATGTCTTCACTATTATTCTATGATGTAGAAAATAGTACAAATAAAGAAAAACCCTTGAATGAGTAGGTGTGTCCAAACTTTTGACTGGTACTGTATATATATATATATATATATATATATATATATATATTTGCAAAGAAATATATATGGGGGATTGGAAGTGATGCAGACAATTACATTGATGGAAGTTACAATCTATCTGCAATTTTAAAGCTGATTTACCCCCTAAAAAAAAAAGTTTTGTTTAGTCGTGGTCAAAAGTTTTGAGAATGACACATATACTAATTTTCACAAAGTCTGCTGCCTCAGTTTTGATGATGGCAATTTGCATATACTCCAGAATGTCATGAAGAGTGATCAAATGAATTGCAATTAATTTCAAAGTCCCTCTTTGCCATGAAAATGAACTTAATCCCCCAAAAACATTTCCACTGCATTTCAGCCCTGCCACAAAATAATCAGCTGCCATCATGTCAGTGATTCTCTCGTTAACACAGGTGAGAGTGTTGACGAGGACAAGGCTGGAGATCACTCTGTCATGCTGATTGAGTTAGAATAACAGACTGGAAGCTTTAAAAGGAGGGTGGTGCTTGAAATCATTGTTCTTCCTCTGTTAACCATGGTTACCTGCAAGGAAACACGTGCCGTCATCATTGCTTTGCACAAAAAGGGCTTCACAGGCAAGGATATGGCTGCTAGTAAGATTGCACCTAAATCAACCATTTATCGGATCATCAAGAACTTCAAGGAGAGAGGTTCAATTGTTGTGAAGAACGCGTCAGGGCGCCCAAGAAAGTCCAGCAGGCGCCAGGACCGTCTCCTAAAGTTGATTCAGCTGCGGGATCGGGGCACCACCAGTGCAGAGCTTGCTCAGGAATGGCAGAAGGCAGGTGTGAGTGCTTCTGCACGCACAGTGAGGAGAAGACTTTTGGAGGATGGCCTGGTGTCAAGAAGGGCAGCAAAGAAGCCACTTCTCTCCAGGAAAAACATCAGGGACAGACTGATATTCTGCAAAAGGTACAGGGATTGGACTGATGAGGACTGGGGTAAAGTCATTTTCTCTGATGAATCCCCTTTCCGATTGTTTGGGGCATCCGGAAAACACCTTGTCCGGAGAAGACAAGGTGAGCGCTACCATCAGTACTGTGTCATGCCAACAGTAAAGCATCCTGAGACCATTCATGTGTGGGGTTGCTTCTCAACCAAGGGAGTGGGCTCACTGACATTTTTGCCTAAGAACACAGCCATGAATAAAGAATGGTACCAACACATCCTCTGAGAGCAACTTCTCCCAACCATCCAAGAACAGTTTGGTGATGACCAATGCCTTTTCCAGCATGATGGAGCACCTTGCCATAAGGCAAAAGTGTTAACTAAGTGGCTCGGGGAACAAAACATCGACATTTTGGGTCCATGTCCAGGAAACTCCCCAGACCTTAATCCCATTGAGAACTTGTGGTCGATCCTCAAGAGGCGGGTGGACAAACAAAAACCCACAAATTCTGACAAACTCCAAGCATTGATTATGCAAGAATGGGCTGCCATCAGTCAGGATGTGGCCCAGAAGTTAATTGACAGCATGCCAGGGCGGATTGCAGAGTTCTTGAAAAAGAAGGGTCAACACTGCAAATATTAACGCTTTGCATAAACTTAATGTAATTGTCAATAAAAGCCTTTGACACTTATGGAATGCTTATAATTATACTTCAGTTTACCATAGTAACATCTGACAAAAATATCTCATAACACTGAAGCAGCGAACTTTGTGAAGACCAATACTTGTGTCATTCTCAAAACTTTTGACCACAACTTTATGTGTATATTTGTGTGTGTGTGTGTGTATGTGTGTGTGTGTGCATTCCTGGTCCTTAGTGCCCTTAGCAGAGAGTGAGAGAAAGAGAGAGTAGAGTGAGTGATAGTTTACTGACCTCGCTGGACTTGAGCACTCCGAACAGTGGGTATAGGAAGGCTGGTACGAGGGCAGCGGCTCCCAGGGGTACAGCTTCTGATACCCAGTACACTGCTGTCACTATCAACACGTATGCACAGCAGGCCTCCTACAGGGTACAGAGACACAGGGGGTGAGACAAGGTTTTGGGCTTTTATGCAACAATGCAGTTTGCCAAGGGCCAAACATTATGCATTTATACCTGTATCGTATTGTAACGTTTCTTATCATAAAAGCGACAGCTAGTCTTACTGGGGTCCGACGTTTAACAAAAAATACATTACAGACAAAATACTTTACAATTTACAGACATTTAAAAACATTAACATGTAGTGTGTGTGCATCTATCAGTCACATTTCAACACCATTTATTTGCCATGGAAACAAGGAGAATGTTCTCAGTTTGTGAAAGAGCCAATCCAAATTCCAATCTAATAGCTTAATCAAAATGGGATTTGTTAAGTCATTCATTTAAAGGTACCTGTTTAACATCTTTGTTTTCTTGAAACTTGAGGCAGCTTTTCATCAAAATAGATGAATAACTGGATCGTTTTTAGAGAGTAGTTCACGGAGCTTGTCAAGTCAATGAATATCTTGGACCTTCTCTATTAGTGAGCTGTGCATATCTATCTCACCACATTTAATGATCCTTTGTTACCCATAGGTATAGGTAGAGGGGTAACGTACAGTACACGGGACCAACAGTGGTGGTCACATTGTACATTAAACCAGCGGTAGTGAGGAAGTCTTAAAACTCTCCCTTCCCATAAAATGTGTCATACACTTGTCTGACCAGTGCAGCGTGTAACTCCCGGTGGAGTAGAGGTTGTCTAGAGAGAGAGGTGAGGGGTCTGGCAGTGTATCAGCTACACACAAACACTGTAACCACTCATTACATTTTAGTCATTTAGCAGACGCTCTTATCCAGAGCGATTTACAGTTAGTGAGTGCATACATTTTCATTCTGGCCCCCCGTGGGAAACGAACCCACAACCCTGGCGTTGCAAGCGCCATGCTCTACCAACTGAGCTACAGGGGACATTGAAAACAATGTTGAATATTGTTGTATATCACGCAGAGACTTAAGACATTTGGCCTCTCCATGGTGCCTTTGAGGCATCAGCCACCAACCCTGGCCACTAGCACCTGCCTGGGCACATTCTTCACTAGCACCCTACTGGACATGCCCAGTCCTGACCACACCCACCCCAGGTGGGAACACAACACCCCCTTTCTGTGATCTAGATAAATATATAGGCTGTTATACATTAATAATCTACTTTGGCCACAGTGAAAGTGTCCCCAGGTTTTGCCCCAGGAAACTGAGGTGATCTGACAATCTCCCAGTAGTTAGTGTTTGTCAGATACTGGATGTGAAGTCAAATCTCTGTCATTCAGGAGACTGGGGATAGAGACAATCAGTGGTCCTAAGAGATGATTGATCAGAGGTTGTCACACAGAAGATAACTGTCATGCAATGAATGGACTTTCATTGAATCAATAGACTCACTCAGGATCTCATCCTTTTTTCAGTTTCATCAGAGAACTGGGTTATTGAGGCAATCATGGGTTATCTCTTACTTACTGACAGGTTTCATTCAGATAGATAGTAGGGAAATAAGTTTCTAAATGGTCAATTGCTCAATTTGTTTCTCCAATCTGGCATGTGTATGGATGGACTGTATGATATTTCACTGCAATGAGCAAGCACTTGTCAAGAGATCAAAGGTGACTTAGCAGACAGTTTCCATCCACCTCTGGAGGTAGCATGGGCATGTGAGTTCTTAGAATGAGAATTTGGAGGAAAGTTCACTTCACCTTTCAGACGATGACTCAACATGACCCTTAAGTGAGTGATGTGATCAATAAAATAAACTTGCTTTCAGGCATTAAAGCTCATGATTAAATGTTATCTCTTCATAACGGCCAAATGCTTTTATAAAGATAATCCATCTGGATAACCGTTCATCAGTGTTGACAGTGAGATTTTCAGATGATTACTGTAAGAATGGATTCACTCATTAGTTAAATTCCCCTTATCTTCCTATGGAGAAACAATTTAAATGGAAACACGGTTTGCATTTCCTCATATGATCTCTACTGATTAATCTCTGAACACAGTTAGGTTAGTTAATCTGCTCTTTAGACACACATTATGGCTCCTGATTCAAACCCCAAGGAGCTGAGTTCATCCTACTATCAGAAATAAGGAGGATCCCTAACCTTGCCTGAGACCAGGGCCAGTATTTATAAAGCGTCTCAGACTAGGAGTGCTGATCTAGGATCAGTTTAGAGATTTAGACCCTGAAGACTAGGCTTTAGTTCAGTGGGCTAACACAGTCCCGGAGTAAGAAACCCGGGTTTGAACCCAGAGAGGCACATTAGTACAATTCTCTCAGGCTGACACAGGAGAACAGAGCATGAGGGGTTTTGTAACTGCAGCTGGCCACATGCTCCATTATTCTGACCCTCTCCGAACTTGACCAATTCTGTAATTGGTGAGAGGGCATTCTGGAACCGCAGGTGGTTCTATGCAAACAGAACGACCAGATCCTTCCCCACATTGCTGAGCTGAGTTATATAACCTAATAGCTTGGCACAGATTCCCTTTCTCCCTGCCGCCTGTGGTGCTGCCTGTGGTGCCAACCGCTGTACAACAATGCACCCTACTGTGATGTATAAACACGCTGGATGGTGCAATTTACGCACAGACGCTGAGTGCATAAAACAATGCGTAAAACAAGTCTCCATTAGCAATGCTTTATTGGAATATGATGCAAATCCAAATATTTGTACTGTGATTATGTATTATCGCTAAATATAATCATAAAGACACTGACAGCTGTTCTCATCCCCAATTGTATTCTGCTTCATATACTGTAGGCTAACTCGGAAGAACAATGCAGATAGGCTACCCATGCACAATATTAGTCATGCTAGTGACATGGTATGATGAAGTCGGGTACTCACGCTGGTGGGGTGGATGAGGGGCAGCGGCAGCAGCGACAGCGGGATCAGCACCACCAGGATCAGCTTGCGTGCTCTCCATAGCTTCTTGATAAGGTCCATCCTTGCGGCGGCCTCCAGCCTCATCGGGGACTGCTCGCCTGGGTTCGGTCTCAGCGCAGAGAAGCTGGCTTGTTGGTCCCTTTTAACTGGTTATTTGGCGTGACATGAAGTCTTAATGAAAGTAAAATAAAAATCCCTTTAAATGTCTCCTTCTGGAGTGAAAACGGGAGTTTCTATTTGCAGTTGGTTGGTCCTTGCAGGTTCTGTTTGTTTGGTTCTGGTGCCTATGCACTCTACAGCGCACAGTCCTCCGTCTGAAAGAACTGCTCTGTGGACAATCTCACCTCCGTACTTGACCTGCAGGCAACCCCCACCTTTGAGTGCAACTACGAGGTCTAAAAGTGCAACAAATAGTTTCCTGACTTCTTCAATGTTGTCTACCTATTCTTATCTGAAAAACAGATAAGTTCTCTTTTGCAGGGCTCCCTTGCAAAAGAGACCTTGGTCTCAATGGGACTCCCTGCTCAAATAAAGTTTAAATAAAATGTTGTAAAATGCTAAAGTTTTTGATAGACCATGCGGCACAGCTGTATATAGGCTACTGTGAGTGCAATAAATGTCTATATAAAGGGGTTCTCAGCACCAAGACTTTTCATAACTTGTCACATTTATGACCATCCAGTATGCTAATTTCCTTAACCTCATCCTTCACTCCGCCTCACTGGTCTCTAAGCCAATCAGCGTTTAGTAATTACTTATCATGAGTTTGGAGCATGTAATGCAGAAGAGTGGTAGGCCTTATGTTGTTTCAATGCGTGGAATGTGTAATAATATTGCAGACATGTACCATTGGTAATCAAGTTCCCAATAACTGATCTTATAATCTAACATTTATTTATTTATCTTAATTGTTTTGCACTGACTCCCTTGCACTGGCTCTATGCACACTCACTAGACTCTACCCACACACTCACACATACTACACTGACACTCCAACACACACACAAACACATGCACACAAACACTAACACATAGACACACTTTCACATACGCTGCTGCTACTCTGTTTTTAACTGTCCTGATTGCCTAGTCACTTTTACCCCTGTATTACTATATTATTTGATTTGATTTTATTTGTAAAGAAAGAATGCATAGTTTTGAGTGCTATGTAAGTTAAAGTGCTGGTATTGTTCCAAATACAGTGAGGGAAAAAAGTATTTGATCCCGTGCTGATTTTGTACGTTTGCCCACTGACAAAGACATGATCAGTCTATCATTTTAATTTTAGGTTTATTTGAACAGTGAGAGACAGAATAACAAATCTGCATTTTTAACATTTGCATTTTAATGAGGGAAATAAGTATTTGACCCCCTCTCAATCAGAAAGATTTCTGTCTCCCAGGTGTCTTTTATACAGGTAACGAGCTGAGATTAGGCGCACACTCTTAAAGGGAGTCCACCTGTCCACAGAAGCAATCAATCAATCAGATTCCAAACTCTCCACCATGGCCAAGACCAAAGAGCTCTCCAAGGATGTCAGGGACAAGATTGTAGACATACACAAGGCTGGAATGGGCTACAAGACCATCACCAAGCAGCTTGGTGAGAAGGTGACAACAGTTGGTGCGATTGTTCGCAAATGGAAGAAACACAAAATAACTGTCAATCTCCCTCGGCCTGGGGCTCCATGCAAGATCTCACCTCGTGGAGTTGCAATGATCATGAGAACGGTGAGGAATCAGCCCAGAACTACACGGGAGGATCTTGTCAATGATCTCAAGGCAGCTGGGACCATAGTCACCAAGAAAACTATTGGTAACACACTACGCCGTGAAGGACTGAAATCCTGCAGCGCCCGCAAAGGCCCCCTGCTCACGAAAGCACATATACAGGGCCGTCTGAAGTTTGCCAATGAACATCTGAATGATTCAGAGGAGAACTGGGTGAAAGTGTTGTGGTCAGACGAGACCAAAATGGAGCTCTTTGGAATCAACTCAACTCGCCGTGTTTGGAGGAGGAGGAATGCTGCCTATGACCCCAAGAACACCATCCCCACTGTCAAACATGGAGGTGGAAACATTATGCTTTGGGGGTTTTTTTCTGCTAAGGGGACAGGACAACTTCACCGCATCAAAGGGACGATGGACGGGGCCATGTACCGTCAAATCTTGGGTGAGAAACTCCTTCCCTCAGCCAGGGCATTGAAAATGGGTTGTGGATGGGTATTCCAGCATGACAATGACCCAAAACACACGGCCAAGGCAACAAGAGAGTGGCTCAAGAAGAAGCACATTAAGGTCCTGGAGTGGCCTAGCCAGTCTCCAGACCTTAATCCAATAGAAAATCTGTGGAGGGAGCTGAAGGTTCGAGTTGCCAAACGTCAGCCTCGAAACTTTATTGACTTGGAGAAGATCTGCAAAGTGAGTGGAACAAAATCCCTCCTGAGATGTGTGCAAACCTGGTGGCCAACTACAAGAAACGTCTGACCTCTGTGATTGCCAACAAGGGTTTTGCCACCAAGTACTAAGTCATGTTTTGCAGAGGGGTCAAATCCTTATTTCCCTCATTAAAATGCAAATCAATTTAAAACATTTTTGACATGCGTTTTTCTGGATTTTGTTGTTGTTATTCTGTCTCTCAGTGTTCAAATAAACCTACCATTAAAATGACAGACTGATCATGTCTTTGTCAGTGGGCAAACGTACAAAATCAGTAGGGGATCAAATACTTTTTTCCCTCACTGTATACCAATTTTGGTCCATACACAGTGCGTCTTTGGTCCCAAGGTGCCAAGGACTCACACCCCACCAGTCAGAGTTAAGCCAGTCCAAGCCTGCCCTCAGGTGAAATTTGTCTGTAAGTGCCAAATCGAAGTTCCCACATTTGAGTGGAGGGCTGTGGAATTGAAGAGCCAGAAGATCTTTACACGTCTATGTCTCCTTATCTATTAATACACAGCTTTCCTCTGTTCTGTGGATGTGTGAATATGTCATTGCTCGTCATTATACAACTGAATATAATGGGCTCCCGAGTGCCACAGCGGTTTAAGGCACTGCATCTCAGTGCTTGAGGCGTCACTACAGACCCCCTGGTTCGATTCCAGGCTGTATCACAACCGGCCGTGATTGGGAGTCCAATAGGGCAACG
Source organism: Coregonus lavaretus (assembly GCF_964263955.1). Lineage (NCBI taxonomy): Eukaryota > Metazoa > Chordata > Actinopteri > Salmoniformes > Salmonidae > Coregonus > Coregonus lavaretus. Next base: position 19,139 of record NW_028162966.1, on the reverse strand, counting down.
CACAATTGGCCCAGTGTCGTCCGGGTTTGGCCGGTGTAGGCCGTCATTGTAAATAAGAATTTGTTCTTAACTGACTTGCCTAGTTAAATAAAGGTTTAAAAAAATAGCCTGGCTGTTTAAAAAGTTATGAAATAGCTAAATATAGGCTATGTCATGGTCATTTAAGGGTTTAACATGAAAGCAACATAAATAAATGTATTTTAAACTTTGTTGAGTGGCTAACTAATGTCACATGACAGACTTCAAACTCATAATCAGCATAATCCGACCAAACAACAAACAGTTTCAGTCCGGTCCTCCAGCTTTCCTATTGAATAGCGTTCCTATTATCCCAAACCCATTTTATAATATGCTTTCATTCTCTCCAGACACTTAATCGTCATGAAACACCTTTGCGTGACAGAGAGAGGTTTACTGATGACTTGCATCTGAAAGTCTTTTACTTTGGCTGTATTTACAGTTGAAGTCGGAAGTTTACACACACCTTAGCCAAATACATTTAAACTCAGTTTTTTACAATTCCTGACATTTAATCCTAGTAAGAATTCCCTGTCTTAGGTCAGTTAGGATCACCACTTTATTTTAAGAATGTGAAATGTCAGAATATTAGTAGAGAGAATGATTTATTTCAGCTTTTATTTCTTTCATCACATTCCCAGTGGGTCAGAAGTTTACATACACTCAATTAGTATTTGGTAGCATTGCTTTTAAATTGTTTAACTTGGGTCAAACGTTTCAGGTAGCCTTCCACAAGCTTCCCACAATAAATTGGGTGAATTTTGGCCCATTCCTCCTGACAGAGCTGTAACTGAGTCAGGTTTGTAGGCCTCCTTGCTCACACACACTTTTCAGTTCTGCCCACACATTTTCTATAGGATTGAGGTCAGGGCTTTGTGATGGCCACTCCAATACCTTGACTTTGTTGTCCTTAAGCCATTTTGCCACAACTTTGGAAGTATGCTTGGGGTCATTGTCCATTTGGAAGACCCATTTGCGACCAAGCTTTAACTTCCTGACTGATGTCTTGAGATGTTGCTTCAATATATCCACATAATTTTCCTTCCTCATGATGCCATCTATTTTGTGAAGTGCACCAGTCCCTCCTGCAGCCAAGCACCCCCACAGCATGATGCTGCCACCCCCGTGCTTCACGGTTGAGATGGTGTTCTTCGGATTGCAAGCACCCCCTTTTTCCTCCAAACATAACAATGGTCATTATGGCCAAACAGTTCTATTTTTGTTTCATCAGACCAGAGGACATTTCTCCAAAAAGTACGATCTTTGTGCAGTTGCAAACCATAGTCTGGCTTTTTTTATGACGGTTTTGGAGCGGTGGCTTCTTCCTTGCTGAGCGGCCTTTCAGGTTATGTCGATATAGAACTCGTTTTACTGTGGATATAGATACTTTTGTACCTGTTTCCTTCAGCATCTTCACAAGGTCCTTTGCTGTTGTTCTGGGATTGATTTGCACCAAAGTACGTTCATCTCTAGGAGACAGAACGCATCTCCTTCCTGAGCGGTATGACGGCTGCGTGGTCCAATGGTGTTTATACTTGCATACTATTGTTTGTACAGATGAATGTGGTACCTTCAGGCGTTTGGATATTGCTCCCAAGGATGAACCAGACTTGTGGAGGTCTACAATTTTCTTTCTGTGGTCTTGGCTGATTTCTTTTGATTTTCCCATGATGTCAAGCAAAGAGGCACTGAGTGTGAAGGTAGGCCTTGAAATACATCCACAGGTACACCTCCAATTGACTCAAATGATGTCAATTAGCCTATCAGAAGCTTCTAAAGCCATGACATAATTTTCTGGAATTTTCCAAGCTGTTTAAAGGTACAGTCAATTTAGTGTTTGGCTTTAGTGAATTATACAGTGAATTATAAGTGAAATAATCTGTCTGTAAACAATTGTTGGAAAAATTACTTGTGTCATGCACAAAGTAGATGTCCTAACCGACTTGCCAAAACTATAGTTTGTTAACAAAAAATGTGTGGATTGGTTGAAAAACGAGTTTGAATTGGTATACAGTGAGGGAAAAAAGTATTTGATCCCCTGCTGATTTTGTACGTTTGCCCACTGACAAAGACATGATCAGTCTACAATTTTAATGGTAGGTTTATTTGAACAGTGAGAGACAGAATAACAACAAAAAAATCCAGAAAAACGCATGTCAAAAATGTTATAAATTGATTTTCATTTTAATGAGGGAAATAAGTATTTGACCCCTCTGCAAAACATGACTTAGTACTTGGTGGCAAAACACTTGTTGGCAATCACAGAGGTCAGACGGTTTGCACACATCTCAGAAGGGATTTTGTCCCACTCTTCTTTGTAGATCTTCTCCAAGTCATTAAGGTTTCGAGCCTGACGTTTGGCAACTCGAACCTTCAGCTCCCTCTACAGATTTTCTATGGGATTAAGGTCTGGAGACTGGCTAGGCCACTCCAGGACCTTAATGTGCTTCTTCTTGAGCCACTCCTTTGTTGCCTTGGCCGTGTGTTTTGGGTCCTTGTCATGCTGGAATACCCATCCACGACCCATTTTCAATGCCCTGGCTGAGGGAAGGAGGTTCTCACCCAAGATTTGACGATACATGGCCCCGTCCATCGTCCCTTTGATGCGGTGAAGTTGTCCTGTCCCCTTAGCAGAAAAAACCCCCAAAGCATAATGTTTCCACCTCCATGTTTGACGGTGGGGATGGTGTTCTTGGGGTCATAGGCAGCATTCCTCCTCCTCCAAACACGGCGAGTTGAGTTGATGCCAAAGAGCTCGGTTTTGGTCTCATCTGACCACAACACTTTCACCCAGTTCTCCTCTGAATCATTGGCAAACTTCAGACGGGCCTGTATATGTGCTTTCTTGAGCAGGGGGACCTTGCGGGCGCTGCAGGATTTCAGTCCTTCATGGCGTAGTGTGTTACCAATTGTTTTCTTGGTGACTATGGTCCCAGCTGCCTTGAGATCATTGACAAGATCCTCCCATGTAGTTCTGGGCTGATTCCTCACCGTTCTCATGATCATTGCAACTCCACGAGGTGAGATCTTGCATGGAGCCCCAGGCCGAGGGAGATTGACAGTTCTTTTGTGTTTCTTCCATTTGCCAATAATCGCACCAACTGTTGTCACCTTCTCACCAAGCTGCTTGGCGATGGTCTTGTAGCCCATTCCAGCCTTGTGTAGTTCTACAATCTTGTCCCTGACATCCTCGGAGAGCTCTTTGGTCTTGGCCATGGTGGAGAGTTTGGAATCTGATTGATTGATTACTTCTGTGGACAGGTGTCTTTTATACAGGTAACAAGCTGAGATTAGGAGCACTCCCTTTAAGAGTGTGCTCCTAATCTCAGCTCGTTACCTGTATAAAAGACACCTGGGAGCCAGAAATCTTTCTGATTGAGAGGGGGTCAAATACCTATTTCCCTCATTAAAATGCAAATCAATTTATAACATTTTTGACATGCGTTTTTCTGGATTTTTTTGTTGTTATTCTGTCTCTCACTGTTCAAATAAACCTAACATTAAAATTATAGACTGATCATTTCTTTGTCAGTGGGTAAAGGTACAAAATCAGCAGGGGATTGTAGTGTATTAAGATTATGTCTTTGTTAAATGTTTTTCATGAAGAAATGGAATGTTTTTGAGCGATCTATTTAGTTCTGAGTTTAGTCTTAGAGTGAATAATGTAGAACGAACGAATATTGAATGGTTGGAAATACTCAGTGATTGCATTAACTACTAAAAGCTGTTTCTGTGTCTTTGTCCCTTATCATGAGAGACAGGAGAGAGGGGGAGAGAGGAGATACAGGAAGTGATCACGTGACGCGGCAGAGGATCAAGTCAAAAAAAAAAAAAAAGGTTTTGAGACTGTTACAAGATATGTGATGTTATGACAATTTTACATAGGCTTGGCAAATACTATTTCATTAAAAATTGCATTTTGGAGGCTATGTGCATCACTTGGGTTAATTACAGATGTTTTGGGAATCAAGGACTGACATTATTCTGTAAATTTAAGATAATTAGGGGTTACAGGCTTTGTTTTTGGGATTGCTTTGAAGTTGACTAACTTACATTTACTTGCATTTGATGGGTTGTGGTAAGATAGCCAACACTAATTGATAAATTGGTGATATAGGAATACAAATTGGTTTTAATTAGTCATGATTTTTAATTGATTTATTTAAAAATAATTACAGGGGGTAAGCCATAGGCTATACAGTCTAAAATAAGATAATTCATAATAAAGGAATATAAAAGGGTTGATATAGGGGAAAAATAGTAATCCTTTAACTAAAGTAGTGTTAGAAAAACTAATGGCAGAAGTTAGTACACCTTTCTCACATACGGATTCAGCAAAAAGACACCCACCTTATGAGAAGGAAGCTTCCAGTGATCATCCAGGGGGGTGATTGTTGCATCAGAGATGAAGACGAATAATAGATAGAGGACAAGCAGAAACGACGATCACAGAAGAAAAGTAAGAAGATGATGGAAGATGCTGATATGTCAACAGCAAGAAAGAACAGGATCAAGAAACTCTCTGAAAACTCAATCATACAACTGGTGGAGAAGAGAAGCTTTGGTGATGAAGAATCAGAGTGAACCAAATCAACAATCACTGTTACAGCTTCAACTGAACAATATCAAATGCAATTGTACCAGCCAAGGGGGGTACCAAATGTTCCATATCCACAGCCCGTTTCTGGACAGACACAGAATTGGAGAGGAAGAGGACGAGAAGACTTAGAAGGAGGAGGAAGATTTCAGCTACACTTCCAGCAACTTTCAGAAGACTGTTATAATTGTGGACAGATTGGGTACTTTACCTGTTAATGCAACAAGTCAGGAGGAAAAACAGAGAACATTTTTAAGGAAGATACAGGGGCAATTCAAGATCACCTGTTCTCCAGGTGAACCCTAAAGATTCTAGAGTGCCTAGAAGATCCGGAAGGGGGGATGTCAGCTGAGAGCATCGATTAGAGAAGAAGAGAAAATAGCTAACAATTGAAGTAAAAACCGACCATTAGAAGTGATGGTGAATAGTGGAAAAACTTATCTGGGTTCAGCCTAAAGAGGTTAAACATCTCACTAATTGATAACTAATTAGGATAGGGATTTGAGGTAGTAAAACAGTTAATTACTCTTAAGGTACTAATATTAGAAGATACTGTTATTGCAGTATTGGAAAGAGATGCATTGTTTATTCTGGGTTACATTCTTACACTAAGGGATTTCAGGCTAGGCTAAAAGGTGTTTAGTTTGCCAAGTCTGTGTGTAATGAGTCAGAAGTAGGTGGGGAACTTTCCCAATCACATATTCTAAAAATTTGGTGGTAAAGGGATGTGTGCATAAATCAGTGGAAAATGTTTTAGGTTAGGAGAGAAAAGATTACATTAAAATAAGTTAGGAGGACTAGGTTGAAGGAACTCTAAGACAGTAAGCTAAGTTTCAAAGTTAGTAGTAAGAGAGAGAGAGAACAGTAGTGAATGACACTTTAGAGTAGGAAGATCAAGGTAATTATAGGTGTATTTTGTGTAATCAAAGTTTGAAAGTCAGGGATTATAGAGAGGACTGAGATTTGGGGAAAAAGTGACACTAGTGGTGATAGATGGAAGTACAAGCAAAGACAACTTTTTTCTTTGGGGAAAAACTAGGAGTAACTAAGGACATTAACACTTCAGTCTATTATAACAACAGTGAGAAGCAAGTTAACTCTTTCAACATTGATAGTTATTAAAGCCATAAATATATCGCATTTGATTATAAGGGAACCAATAGCTCCAGTGCCAATTTTAGGGTTAGGATGGGGACGTTTCTTCCATATGGAGAGATAATTATGGCGAATAAGTATTGTTATCAGGACCAGGAGTAGAAGCTGTTGCACCTAGTCAAAGGAGGTATAGTTTGGAAGAGGTTAGGAGTGACTGTTCACTTATTTGGCGTAATGTTACAGAGAAAGGTCAGGGAGAATATATGTATACTTATCTAGTGCAAGCATTAGAAGTTGTTCCGGTTAAGAATTATGGATTAAAGGGCTATGTAATTCGTAAAGTGACGCTTATAATGGAAGATTTGAGGTCTGTTGACGTTTCTACAGTCATTGAGGGAGTTCAGGAGGAGTAGATTACAGTAGTCACTCCAACAGTAGATAATACACAGAGGATAATGGGAACTTTTGCACTAGAAGTAATTAGGGTTGATACAGCAATTAAGTCAACTACTTTAATGGTAACTTTGGAAGGGATTAATGATACGATGGCAATAAGCAAATGTAGGAAGTATGACACCGACAACAACTGTTCTGAAATTAAAGGGGGTAGCAAGACGAATAGGGTTAAAATAGGAGAACAGATAGTAGTAGAGAGAATATAGATTTATCATGGAGGACAGGATGAGGTCTTTGATTTTAATGACAGACAAGGAGAGGTATCTGATCAGTACCGCTCGTTAGGGAAGAGAGAAACTAAAGGGAGTGGTTTGATTCTTCTGTTGTGAAAATTAGAGATAGATAGGCAGGTAGGAATCTTTGGTTCCAGTAGCTCATTTTGTAATATCAGTGAGGAATCTTGAGGGTACATGTATGGTGAGAATGCCAGCAACAAACATGTTAGAGACGGTCGTTCGACCTCTATCAAGTATGTGTCAATCTTATGCTTTGTCATGACTGTGGTATCAGCAACAATCAGTAACAGATAAAATAATGTCGTTGTCAAAACATTTGTTTAAGCCTAGGGTTAGGTGGTATTGGGTTAAGTGAATTAACTTGTGTGCATTTGTTAGATGGAAAGTAAAATCAGGTAACAGCAAGCCCTGAAGTATTGGAGGTGAAACCAGTGAGGGTTAAAAGTTGTTTGGTTCTAATAAAACATATGAGGTAAGGGGTATGTTTATGGGAATATCAGATTGTGATGTTATATGTATGACCTTAAGGGTAGTAATGAGAAATATAATGTAATTTTTATGTACCAGTTAGTAGGAACAGCAGGACTTTGATGTTTAAAAGATTAGCTTTTGCCTGACAATGTGACTATGGGGAATTTTAGATATATTTGAAGGGTTTGTGGTGATAAAGTATATATATTTTTACCTTATGGATGGACAGGATGTTGTTACATGTCAACGTTGAAGCTTCCATATGAGGTTTCTACCATTATAAGAGGGGTAGCACCGGACACAGAAATCTGAAGCTATATTTGAAATTGGATGAAAGAGACATGAAGACATGTCATAGTCTTCAAGCCTATCATTGAAGTATAAATCTAAGGGAGAAGGGGGGACTTTTTCCATGGTATGGTGTAACATTTGGGAAGATCATATTGATAATATTAGTAGATACTTTGAGTCCAGATAGTTCAGATAATATCACTAGGGTTATATATGCATTATAAGGGATGCGTTTGGGAGATCTGAGAAGATTTGGTTGCAATATCAATTAGGCCAGTAGGGGCAGTGATGGGTTACATTTAATGGCAGCTTTGATAACACTGTGTGATGTTTGTAATATGTTACTAACTTTTGAGAAAGCTATGATATTGAGATAGGTTGGAGAGTGATGCCTGGAGACAACACTCAGATGCCGGTGGTGACTGTTCCTGATCTGGACAAGTGGAACTGATGGATAAATATCATTTTTGATTATTGGATCATTTTTCAAATTTTTTTTTCAATATTAGGGTGATGTTGGTATGATTCATGAATCAAAGGGGGGAATGGGTTTATGTGATTCATACATCATTTATATATCATTTCTATATTCTTAGTTGATATTGATGTTCAATTTGAAAGTGTTTGTTTTGCAAAAGATACTGTTGGGTTTTTTCTTTTCTTCCAGAAGCATTTGGGGGAACATGTGGAGATTGAAATACTCAAAAGAGGGACAATATGACTGGAGGAGATGAAACAAGGAGGGTGTGGCCGATTCCATCATCAACAAGTCCATTGGAAGAGGAGACTACAGGGAGATGAAGTGTAGTGGACTACATTCCAGTGTCTGCAATGAAATATAGACATGTGTAATACATAATTGTGTAATAGCCTCAGGGATTAATTTTTGTAGAATGATGTTTGATGTTATTGAATACATGTGAGGATCTTAGATGTTTTTGTTTATTTCGTGAATGTTTAGGGACAGAGAGGCTAGGAAGGGAGAGTTTCACTGTACGGTCCAATGGGTTGACCAGCCTTACAAGTGGATATTTATTGGATAGGATTTTGTTTGCAGGGGCTTACATGTGTATTTAATTGCATCATAGTTTCAAATGCATTTACATGGTTTATGAGGTTATCTGGAGTACCGAAGGTGGTTGCCTGGGGCAGAGGGACCGTGAGAGAATTTTACTGTCTTGATTAATGGATGGAAGGTTGCCGGACAGTTTTTCGCTCTTACACTCCATAAAGATTTGTTCATATTTCATAGTAATGTATTCACACTTCATAAACAGTTGTTCATATTTCATAGAAAGGTATTTACACTCTAGAGGAGAAGGTTTTTGGTTTAATGTTAAAGATACTCAATAAGATAAATTGTTACTGGTCATAATCCTATTGTTGTCGAGACTTTTTAGTTTTGTCTCGAAGGGGGGAATATGTAGTGTATTAAGATTATGTCTTTGTTAAATGTTTTTCATGAAGAAATGGAATGTTGGTTATGTTAGTATCAAAAGGCAATGTTTAGTGTAACGTCACATACAACAGACAGGAAGTGTGTGTTGTAGACACGGGGATTGGACAGTAGAGGGAGCCACTCACATCTTGGGAGGTTATATATAAGGGGGGAACAACGACGGAGGGGCAGAAAGCATTAAGATTCATTTGGGACTGCTTCTCCGGATCTTCGCGGGGTCTGTTAACTTATGCTGTAACCTCGTGGTATTAATAAAAGCCTCTAAAACACGATACAGCTTAAGTGGATTCTTTGATCGACAGCAATACCCACCAGCATTCGACGCGATACCACAGGATCAAATACTTTTTTTCCTCACTGTATGTGTGTGTGGAGAGAGGATACTAGGCCAGGTATTGTATAACCCAATCAATGTTGCCTAATTCTTCCTAACCCTCTTTACATTGTAACAGGGATCAACTTAGTCAATGGTGCTCAATGCCCAAACACAGATTTCCCAGTCACTGCTGAACAATGTGTATGTGTGTGTGTGTGTGTGTGTGTGTGTGTGTGTGTGTGTGTGTGTGTGTGCGCGTTTGCATAAGTGTGTTTTCTTTTCTTGTTGTCAGGAGATCATTGCCTTCTAGTATTTTTTATTTATTTTATTTTTATTTTACCTTTATTTAACCAGGTAAGCCAGTTGAGAACAAGTTCTCATTTACAACTGCGACCTGGCCAAGATAAAGCAAAGCAGTGCGATAAAAACAACAACACAGAGTTACATATGGGATAAACAAAACATAAAGTCAAAAATACAACAGAAAATGTATATACAGTGTGTGCAAATGTAGTAAATTATGGAGGTAAGGCAATAAATAGGCCATAGTGCAAAATAGTTACCATTTCGTATTAACACTGGAATGATAGATGTGCAAAATATTATGTGCAAATAGAGACACTGGGGTGCAAATTAGCAAAATAAATAACAATATGGGGATGAGGTAGTTGGATGGGCTAATTACAGATGGGCTGTGTACAGGTGCAGTGATCGGTAAGCTGCTTTGACAACTGACGCCTAAAGTTAGTGAGGGAGATAAGAGTCTCCAGCTTCAGAGATTTTTGCAGTTCGTTCCAGTCATTGGCAGCAGAGAACTGGAAGGAATGACAGCCAAAGGAGGTGTTGGCTTTGGGGATGACCAGTGAGATATACCTGCTGGAGCGCAGACTACGGGTGGGTGTTGCTATGGTGACCAGTGAGCTAAGATAAGATGGGGATTTGCCTAGCAGTGATTTATAGATGACCTGGAGCCAGTGGGTTTGGCGACGAATATGTAGGGCCAGCCAACAAGAGCGTACAGGTCACAATGGTGGGTAGTATATGGGGATTTGGTGACAAAACGGATGGCACTGTGATAGACTACATCCAATTTGCTGAGTAGAGTGTTGGAGGCTATTTTGTAAATGACATTGTCGAAGTCAAGGATCGGTAGGATAGTCAGTTTTACGAGGGCATGTTTGGCAGCATGAGTGAAGGAGGCTTTGTTGCGAAATAGGAAGCCGATTCTAGATCTAACTTTTGATTGGAGATGCTTAATGTGAGTCTGGAAGGAGAGTTTACAGTCTAACCAGACACCTAGATATTTGTAGTTGTCCACATACTCTAGGTCAGACCCGTCGAGAGTAGTGATTCTAGTCGGGTGGGCGGGTGCAAGCAGCGTTCGGTTGAAGAGCATGCATTTAGTTTTACTAGTGTTTAAGAGCAGTTGGAGGCTACGGAAGGAGTGTTGTATGGCGTTGAAGCTCGTTTGGAGGTTTGTTAACACAGTGTCCAATGAAGGGCCAGATGTATACAAAATGGTGTCGTCCGCATAGAGGTGAATCCGAGTGTCACCAGCAGCAAGAGCAACATCATTGATATACACAGAGAATAGAGTCAGCCCGAGATTTGAACCCTGTGGCACCCCCATAGAGACTGCCAGAGGTCCAGACAACAGGCCCTCCGATTTGACACATTGAACTCTATCTGAGAAGTAGTTGGTGAACCAGGTGAGGCAGTCATTTGAGAAACCAAGGTTATTTAGTCTGCCAATAAGAATGCGGTGGTTGACAGAGTCGAAAGCCTTGGCCAGGTCGATGAAGACGGCTGCGCAGTACTGTCTTTTATCGATCGCGGTTATAATATCGTTTAGGACCTTGAGCGTGGCTGAGGTGCACCCATGACCAGCTCGGAAACCGGATTGCATAGCGAAGGTACGGTGGGATTCGAAATGGTCGGTGATCTGTTTGTTAACTTGGCTTTCAAAAACTTTCGAAAGGCAGGGCAGGATGGATATAGGTCTGTAACAGTTTGGATCTAGAGTGTCACCCCCTTTGAAGAGGGGGATGACTGCGGCAGCTTTCCAATCTCTGGGGATCTCAGATGTTATGAAAGAGAGGTTGAACAGGCTAGTAATAGGGGTTGCGACAATTTCGGCGGCTAATTTTAGAAAGAAAGGGTCCAGATTGTCTAGCCCAGCTGATTTGTAGGGGTCCTGATTTTTCAGCTCTTTCAGAACATCAGCTGTCTGAATTTGTGTAAAGGAGAAGCGGGGGGGGGGGGGGGAATGGGCAAGTTGCAGCGGAGGGTGCAGAGCTGGTGGCCGGGGTAGTGGTAGCCAGGTGGAAAGCATGGCCAGCCGTAGCAAAATGCTTGTTGAAATTCTCGATTATTGTAGATTTATCGGTGGTGACAGTGTTTCCTAGCCTCAGTGCAGTTTGAAAAAGCTAGCCTTTGCTTTCCTAACTGCTTGTGTATATTGGTTCCTGACTTCCCTGAAAAGTTGCATATCGCGGGGGCTGTTCGATGCTAATGCAGTACACCACAGGATGTTTTTGTGCTGGTCAAGGGCAGTCAAGTCTGAGGAGAACCAGGGGCTATATCTGTTCTTAGTTCTGAATTTTTTGAATGGGGCATGCTTATTTAAGATTGAGAGGAAAGCACTTTTAAAGAACAACCAGGCATCCTCTACTGACGGAATGAGGTCAATATCCATTCAGGATACCCGGGCCAGGTCAATTAGAAAGGCCTGCTCACTAAAGTGTTTTAGGGAGCGTTTGACAGTGATGAGGGGTGGTCGTTTGACTGCGGACCCATTACGGACGCAGGCAATAAGGCAGTGATCGCTGAGATCCTGGTTGAAGACAGCGGAGGTGTATTTAGAGGGTAAATTTGTCAGGATGATATCTATGAGGGTGCCCATGTTTACAGATTTTGGGTTGTACCTGGTAGGTTCGTTGATAATTTGTGTGAAATTGAGGGCATCTAGTTTAGATTGTAGGTTGGCCGGGGTGTTAAGCAAATCCCAGTTTAGGTCACCAAGCAGTACGTACTCTGAGGATAGATGGGGGGCAATCAGTTCACATATGGTGTCCAGGGCACAGCTCGGGGCTGAGGGGGGGCTGTAGCAAGCGGCAACAGTGAGAGACTTATTTCTGGAAAGGTGGATTTTTTGAAGTAGAAGCTCAAACTGTTTGGGCACAGACCTGGATAGTATGATAGAGCTCTGCAGGCTATCTCTACAGTAGATTGCAACCCCACCCCCTTTGGCAGTTCTATCGAGACGGAAAATGTTTTAGTTGGGGATGGAAATTTCTGAATTTTTGGTGGCCTTCCTAAGCCAGGATTCAGACACTGCTAGAACATCAGGGTTGGCGGAGTGTGCTAACGCAGTGAATAACTCAAACTTAGGGAGGAAGCTTCGGATGTTAACGTGCAAGAAACCAAGGCTTTTACGGTTACAGAAGTCAACAAATGATAATGCCTGGGGAGTAGGAGTGATACTGGGGGCTACAGGGCCTGGGTTAACCTCTACATCACCAGAGGAACAGAGGAGGAGTAGAATAAGGATACGGCTAAAGGCTTTAAGAACTGGTCTTCTAGTGCGTTGGGTACAGAGAAAAAAAGGTGCCGATTTCCGGGTGTTGTAGAATAGATTCAGGGCATTATGTACAGACAAGGATATGGAAGGATATGAGTACAGTGGAGGTAAACCTAAGCGTTGGGTAACGATGAAAGAGATAGCATCACTGGAGGCACCGATTGAGTCGTCTCCACGTGTATGGGGGGTGGGACAAAGGAGCTGTCTAAGGCAGGTTGAGCTGGGCTGGGAGCTCTACAGTGAAATAGTACAATAAGAAATAACCGAAACAGCAATAAGCAAGGCATATTGACATGGGAGAGAGGCATAAAGCAATCACAGGTGTTATTCGAGAGAGCTAAGACAACAGCTGGTAATGGCGACAAAGTTTGGGTTGAGGCTAAACATAAACAGGATGCGGTACCGTATAAAGGAACAGTCCAGCAGGCATCAGCTGTATAGCTGAGTTATCATAAGGTCCGGTGAACAGCAATAGGAGTGTTCGGAGGTAGTTCGGGGGCTGCTACACCACTGGCAAGCAAGAGGCCCGGCTTGCGTGTGCTAGCGGGCCGGGGCTAGCAGATGGATCTTCGTGGTCGACGTCGTAATGGGAAGCCTGTTGAAACCACATCAGATGATTTTGTCGGCAAATTAGTCGTGTTGGCTAATAGCAAGTAGCCATTCGGTTGCAGCTAGACTATTTTCAGCTTAAGGTTCTTGATAAAAGTCTAAAAGAAATAATAGAATCCTTTCCACGTTGGGTGAGGCGGGTTGCAGGAAAGTATATTTAGTTAAAGAATTAAAAGTACAATTGAGAAATATATACAAAATAGAAAACAAAACAAAAAAAGCAGGCTATTTATACAAGGACACAGAAAAAAACACGACCACACTGCTACGCCATCTTGGTATGGACAAGTAACACTAGAAAAAGGTGGGTTGGATTGACTGGCATGGGGCCGATCATCAGATTAGGTTCTGTGTCAGGGTAAAAACCCAGGGGTAAGAGTCAGGTTAAAAGACTCAATAGTACAATGGAGCTCCCAGCTCACTGAAACTGTGTCAAAGGTGGGTTTGTGGTTAGTCTGGTACAGAGCCATACATATGGTCCGGTAGTGAGGTACAGATGTAGGATCTTAATTTGACCTGTATTGTCTCCTCGAAATAATCCTGCAGCAACAGGATTTGAACGTTTAGCCCACATTGATGCTTGATCGGTGGTTAGACTATTAGCTGGCCAAAAGTAGGCTACATGAAAAGTGCAATACTGTTAAAATAACTGTGTGTTAGTTTTGGTTTTCAGCGGATTTACGTAAAACACGAAGCTCATCTGCAAATTATCATCAACGAAAGAGTGATCCATTTAAGATCCTACATCTGTAGATTGTGCTGTGTCAGGTATTCTGGTTCATCAGCTATGTGCTTGAGAGGCTATAGATGCCTAGCACGCTTGGAGACTCAGTGACTGAAGATGGACTGGACTGTCTGAGCCAACTATACAATTAGTAACCAGATATAATTTGAACTTGAATTAATTCTAATTCTATAGCTGGCTCACCCAATTCATCAAAATACTCTCTAGTCTAGGCCTACAGTACATTTGGAAAGTATGGTCCCACAGTTGGCAGCGCATGTCAGAGAAAAAGCAAGCCATGAGGTCGAAGGAATTGTCTGTAGAGCTCCGAGACAGGATTGTGTCGAGGCACAGATCTGGGGAAGGGTACCAAAACATTTCTGCAGCATTGAAGATCCACAAGAACACAGTGGCCTCCATCATTCTTAAATGGAAGAAGTTTGGAACCACCAAGACTCTTCCTAGAGCTGGCCACCTGGCCAAACTGAACAATCGGGGGAGAAGGGCCTTGGTAAGGGAGGTGACCAAGAACCTGATGGTCACTCTGACAGAGCTCCAGTTCCTCTGTGGAGATGGGAGAACCTTCCAGAAGGACAACCATCTCTGCAGCACTACACCAATCAGGCCTTTACGGTAGAGTCGCCAGACGGAAGACACTCCTCAGTAAAAGGCACATGACAGCCCGCTTGGAGTTTGCCAAAAGGCACCTAAAGGACTCTCTGACCATGAGAAACAAGATTCTCTGGTCTGATGAAAACCAAATTGAACTCTTTGGCCTGAATGCCAAGCGTCACGTCTGGAGGAAACCTGGCACCATCCCTACAGTGAAGCATGGTGGTGGCAGTATCATGCTGTGGGGATGTTGTTCAGCGGCAGGGACTGGGAGACTAGTCAGGATCGAGGGAAAGATGAATAGAGCAAAGCACAGAGAGATCCTTGATGAAAACTTGCTCCAGAGCGCTCAGGGCCTCAGACTGGGGCGAAGGTTCACCTTCCAACAGGACAACGACCCTAAGCACACAGCCAAGACAATGCAGGAGTGAATTCGGGACAAGTCTCTGAATGTCCTTGAGTGGCCCAGCCAGAGCCCAGACTTGAACCCGATCCAACATCTCTGGAGAGACCTGAAGATAGCTGTGCAACAATATTCCCCATCCAACCTGACAGAGCTTGAGAGGATCTGCAGAGAAGAATGGGAGAAACTCCCCAAATACAGCTGTGCCAAGCTTGTAGCTTCATACTCAAGAAGACTTGAGGCTGTAATCGCTGCCAAAGGTGCTTCAACAAAATACTGAGTAAAGGGTCTGAATACTGTAAATGTTATATTTCAATTTTTCTTATTTTTAATACATTTGCAAAAAATTCTAAACACCTGTTTTTGCTTTTTCATTATGAGGTATTGTGTGTAGATTGATGAGAAAAACAACAACAATTTAATCCATTTTAGAATAAGGCTGTAACGCAACAAAATGTGGAAAAAGTCAAAGGGTCTGAATACTTTCCGAATGCACTGTATATCACAGTATTCTCCAGTCAGGCAGAGTACTCTGTAGTACATTGCTCCATATAGCCAGCAAGCTTCTCGGTGCAAAGACACCATAAGCCAGTACTATAGGGGGAGTATCCCACCATGGTAAAACATAAAACTAGCATTTGTGTTAGTGGGCCATTGGGGGTCACTCTTCCATTCAAATCAGGTCCTAACGCTCCACTACAGTGCTCTAGAAATACTGTAGGTGTTATGGTCCAATCTGTATGTATACTGTTATGTGAAAGTAACGTGTTTGTGTGTGTGTGTGTGTGTGCGTGTCTGTCTGTGTGTGTGTGTGGGTGGGTGGGTGGGTGTGTGTGTGTGTGTGTGCATGCATGAGAGAGAGAAAACAGAGACAGAATGAGAGAAAGAAGGAACGACAAAATGAAAGAGAGCAAAAGAGAAAGGAGAGGGATGCAGAGAAGTGCAGAGAGGGAACAGCAGTACAGCGATGGTCTGATCAGGACAGCTCCCCTCCAGAGAGACACACAGACCCTGACAGAACCTGCTCTTCATCAGCCAAGCTCCATCTCTGATCTATGCCCTGGGTGCTAGAGATTACTGCTGCCTGCCTGCTGGATACACTCACGTGTACACACATGCACACACACACCATATGTTTTAGTATCCTTGTGGGGACCTAAAATGTATTTCCATTCAAAGTCCTACTTTCCTTAAACTTTTGCCCTAACCCTAAGCCTAACCTTAACCCCTAACCCTTAATCCTAACCCTAAACCTCTAACCCTAACCCTAATTGTAACAACCGTAAACCCAACCCCTAATCTTAAAATAGCCTTTTCCTCGTTTTACTATCCTTGCGGGGACTTTTGGGGGATTTCACACACACACACACACACACACACACACACACACACACACACACACACACACACACACACACACACACACAGACACAGACACAGACACAGACACAGACACAGACACAGACACAGACACAGACAGACAGACAGACAGACAGACAGACAGACAGACAGACAGACAGACAGACACACACACACACACACACACAGAGACACACAGAGACACACAGAGACACACACAGAGACACACGTTTGTTTTACTATCCTTGTGGGGACCCCAAAAATGTTTCCCATTCTAGATCCTATTTTCCCTAACCTCAACCCAAAACCCCTAACTTAAATCCTAAAACTAAACCTAACCCCTAAAATATCCTTTCTTCTTGTGGGGACCGGCACATTGTCCTTGTTTTAGTATGCTTGTGAGGACTTCTGGTCCCCACAAGGATAGTTAAACCAAACCACACACACACACACACACACACGCACACACTCACACACACGCAACCACACACACACACATACACACACAAACAAGTTCACATGAGGGGATGGGACAGGGCCAAGGGGGGCAGAACCACAACACGCCATGCATGAGCCTGAGAATCAGATCCACTACTATATCTACTGTAGCCCTTCAGCCCCAGGAGGCCTTAAATCTCCTCTCCCTAAAGCTGCTGCCTGCTGCCTCCCTGTCACAGCCGCTTACAGCATTTCACATGGTCCTGCTAGCTTAGTTAGGCTACTCTAACTGTGGTTATGTGCAGTAGTAAAACATCTCTATGGTTATTATCGCTCTCAAAGAAACGAATGTAACAGCCGCCATGTTGATAAGATCTGGTAAAATGTGATGTTGTGGTAGTCTATGAACGGTCTGTGTGCATCTCTCTCTCTCTCCCTCTCTCTCTCTCTGTTCACAATGCATTTACGGTGTGGCAGTGATTGCCCTTGACCTGTAGGTGCAAAGCCCATCTGCCCTGAGTGACCTGCTCTTTAGTTAGCCCCTGCGGAGCACATCCTGTTAGTGGCATTAGCTGCGTGCTGCTGTGCTCTTCTGTTCTGTACTCATCTGTGCTCTTATGTACTCTGTACCATTGCACTGAAGTGCGATTCATATTCACTAGAGACACAGAGGGCTGTGAAGAGCGATGCGTTGCCTCTGTGTTGTTGTGTTGCTATGGTTACGTAACCTTGTATCTTATCCTCTTCTCCTCTCTGTCTCCATCACAATGTTTCATCTGGGGGTTATGACGAAGACACTGCTTCGTGTTTGTTGTTGTTGCTTTTGTTGTTGTATTATGTGTAGTGTTATGTTTCCAACTTTATGTTAATCCAACGTGAAGCAGAACATTATGGTTTGAGCTAGGAGTTTGTTGGCCGTTTCAGATGGCTTCGGTATTTGTTTATCTTAAGTCATGATAGTTTCAGTGACCCCAACAAGACCACTGCACCTTTATTTAAAGTCATGAACAGCGACCCCAACAAGACCACTGCACCTTTATTTAAAGTCATGATCAGTGACCCCAATAAGACCACTGCACCTTTATTTAAAGTCATGATCAGTGACCCCAACAAGACCACTGCACCTTTATTTAAAGTAATGATCAGTGACCCCAATAAGACCACTGCACCTTTATTTAAAGTCATGATCAGTGACCCCAATAAGACCACTGCACGTTTATCTAAAGACATGATCGTTTCAGTGACCCCAACAAGACCATTGAATGTTTTTCACCTTGGTTGTTCCAGTGCCAGGTGAATCAGGTCAGAGATTGCAGCCTGGACAAGACAGGAAGCCATGCTGATGACTGTTGAATAATAGATGCTGTGATCTAAAATAGAGCAAGTTTTCGTGCCAGTCCAGCACCGTTAGAGATCAAAGAGTACTGTAGGAGAGACAAGCCACTCACAGCTTTTAGTTTCCTCCATCCTAACCCATCTCCCTAGGATTTGTTATAGATGGGAATTGTGTTCATGATATGGCTTTGCATCTTTACATTGTGATCTTACTTGAAACAGTACAGTATCACTTTTATATCATAATCGATGTATTGAGCATACTGCAGTGCTCAGTGTCCTGTTCTATGCTTTGTCCCTGAGGTGATGCTGGCCGATGCTGTTGGCTGCTCATACAGTTTTCTACTGCAAACTGTTCTTTTTTCGCTTGGATCCACTTCCTATGAAACATGATCTCTCTCTCTCTCTCTCTCTCTCTCTCTCTCTCTCTCTCTCCCCTCTCTCTCTCTCTCTCTCGCTCTCTCTCTCTCTTCTCTCTCTCTTCTCTCCCTGTCTACCTCAGTGGCACTAACACACTCTCACTGACTGGAACAACACATGTGCTAACATGCACCTGCTCCCTCTCTCTCTCTCTCTCTCTCTCTCTCTCTCTCTCTCTCTCTCTCTCTCTCTCTCTCTCTCTCTCTCTCTCTCTCTCTCTCTCTCTCTCTCTCTCTCTCTCTCTCTCTCTCTCTCTTTCTCTCTCTCCCTCACTCAGCCCTGGGATGAAGAGAGCGAGGGTGGGAGGAAAGGGGGAAGAGAGAGAGGGAGAGCGAGAGCAGTGACCAGGAATATCAGGATTTAAGAGTGCATGAATTACAGCTCTACAGCGGGTTGCGTTACGCAAGAGCTGTCGTCAGAACAGGGGATCACAGGGAGCCGAGAGAGAAGGAAAGCAGAGAGGAAGGCAGAGAGAGAGAAGGGACAGAGGCAGAGAGAGTAAAGAGAGAGAGAGTAGAGGGAGAAAGAGAGAGAGAGAAAGGCAGGAAACATAGAGCAAAGCAGGGAGCAGAGATTGCAGGGACAGGCAGATTACAGAGGGGCTACGATCCACAGCGCACCAGCGACATGGACAACACACAGACCTCTTTGTCTCCACTGAGGGAGTGAAGAGACGAGACGAGGACTGGGAAGAGGGACCCGGACACTGCGGAGAGTAAG
>NW_028162967.1:0-48286 GCF_964263955.1 Coregonus lavaretus | reverse complement strand
TCTCTCTCTCTCTCTCTTGCTCTCAATTCATTTCAAAGGGCTTTATTGGCATGGGAAATGTATGTTTACATTGAAAACCAAGTGAAATAGATAATAAACAAAAGTGAAATTTCCAATATAAAATGAACAGTAAACATTACACTCTCATATTCTGCCACTGTGTACTCTCTGTTTAGGGCCAAATAGCATTCTAGTTTGCTCTGTTTTTTTGTTAATTCTTTCCAATGTGTCGAGTAATTATCTTTTTGTGTTCTCATGATTTGGTTGGGTCTAATTGTGTTGCTGTCCTGGGACTCTGTGGGGTCTGTTTGTGTTTGTGAACAGAGCCCCAGGACCAGCTTGCTTAGTGGACTCTTACTGTCTCCAGGTTCATCTCTCTGTAGGTGATGGCTTTGTTATGGAAGGTTTGGGAATCGCTTCCTTTTAGGTGGTTGTAGAATTTAACGGCTCTTTTCTGGATTTTGATTATTAGCGGGTGTCGGCCTAATTCTGCTCTGCATGCATTATTTGGTGTTTTACGTTGTACACAGAGGATATTTTTGCTAAATTCTGCATGCACACTCTCAATTTGATGCTTGTCCCATTTTGTGCATTCTTGGTTGATGAGCAGACCACAGACCTCACAAACATAAAGGGCAATGGGTTCTATAACTGAATCAAGTATTTTTCCCAGATCCTAATTGGTATGTCAAATTGTATGGCCCTTCTTGCCTTGTCTCTCAGATCGTTCACAGCTTTGTGGAAGTTACCTGTGGCGATGATGTTTAGGCCGAGGTAGGTATAGTTTTTTGTGTGTTCTAGGGCAACGGTGTCTAGATGGAATTTGTATTTGTGGTCCTGGCAACTGGAACTTTTTTGAAATACCATTATTTTTGTCTTACTGAGATTTACTGTCAGGGCCCAGATCTGACAGAATCTGTGCAGAAGATCTAGGTGCTGCTGTAGGCCCTCCTTGGTTGGGGACAGAAGCACCAGATCATCAGCAAACAGTAGACATTTGACTTCAGATTCTAGTATGGTGAGGCCAGGTGCTGCAGACTGTTCTAGTGCCCTCACCAATTTGTTGAAAAATAATTTATGTTGAAGAGGGTGGGGCTTAAGCTGCATCCCTGTCTCACCCCACGACACTGTGGAAAGAAATGTGTGTGTCTTTTGCCAATTTTAACCGCACACTTGTTGTTCGTGTACATGGATTTTATAATGTCGTATGTTTTGCTGTGATCTGATAGGGGTGTCCCTGGGCTGACTGTGAACGCTCTGAGAGACTCAGGGTTGAGGTCAGTGATAAAGTAATCTACAGTACTACTGCCAAGAGATGAGCTATAGGTGTACCTACCGTAGAAGTCCCCTCGAAGCCTACCTTTGACTATGTAAAAACGTTTTTGTTGGTTATGTTGTCGTAGTTGTGTCTAGGGGGGCATATGGGGGATGGAATGCTGTCACCTTCAGGTAGGTGTTTGTCCCCCTGTGTGCTGAGGTTGTCAGGTTCTTGTCCAGTTCTG
Organism: Coregonus lavaretus; assembly: GCF_964263955.1. Taxonomy (NCBI): domain Eukaryota; kingdom Metazoa; phylum Chordata; class Actinopteri; order Salmoniformes; family Salmonidae; genus Coregonus; species Coregonus lavaretus. The sequence continues at coordinate 46,784 of NW_028162967.1, read as the reverse complement.
GCATTTAGGTTGCCACAGACTAGTACATGTCCCTGGGCCCGGAAATGATTGATCTCCCCCTCTAGGATGGAGAAGCTGTCTTCATTAAAGTATTGGGATTCTATTGGGGGGATAAAGGTGGCATTACATTTACATTGACATAATTTAGCAGACGCTCTTATCCAGAGCGACTTACAAATTGGTGCATTCAACTTATGATAGCCAGTGGTACAAACACTTTTTTTATTTTTATGGGGGAGTGGGGGAGGGGGGGGTAGAAGGATTACTTTATACTATTCCAGGTATTCCTTAAAGAGGTAGGGTTTCAAGTGTCCCCGGAAGGTGGTCAGTGAGTCCGCTATCCTGGCGTCATGGGGGAGCTTGTTCCACCATTGGGGTAGCACTGGTGGTTTGTTGTGGCCGAGTATTGGTGCTAAACCGAGTTGTTGGAGTCCGGCATGCTAGCTGGCTGTGGCGTCTTATGACTAGGTGCCCTGGACGATTTTCACGGAAGAATACTGTACCTAGTTAGCTAGCTGAATAAACTAAGTTAGTCTATTCCTAGAAAACATTGAAATGCTGTAGTTTTCAACAATTATAGTTTCTGAGGTGGAAGTTGGGAGAGTTGTATGTGGGTGTTGTGGTGAGGGAGGCTCCGCTCTCTCCTTTCCCAGATGTTTAGTCATTTCATTCCGATCTCCTTTGCATTATTGTAGCCATTTTCTGCAGCCTGTCAACTATGCCTTTGCCTATCCCTGTTCTCTCCTCTCCGCACAGGCTATACAAATGCCACACACCGCGTGGCTGCTGCCTCTCTAACCTGGTGGTCCCTGCACGCACCACCCATGTGGAGTTCCAGGTCTCAGGCAGCCTCTGGAACTGCCGTTCTGCTGCCAACAAGGCAGAGTTCATCTCAGCCTAAGCTACCCTCCAGTCCCTCGACTTCTTGGCGCTGACAGAAACATGGATTACCACTGAAAACACTGCTACTCCTACTGCTCTCTCCTCGTCTGACCATGTGTTCTCGCATACCCCGAGAGCATCTGGTCAGCGGGGTGGTGGCACAGGAATCCTCATCTCTCCCAAATGGACATTCTCTAGTTTTCCCCTGACCCATCTGTCTATCTCCTCATTTGAATTCCATGCTGTCACAGTCACTAGCCCATTTAAGCTTAATATCCTTGTCATCTATCGCCCTCCAGGTTCCCTTGGAGAGTTCATCAATGAGCTTGACGCCTTGATAAGTTCCTTTCCTGAGGATGGCTCACCCCTCACAGGTCTGGGGGACTTCAACCTCCCTACGTCTACCTTTGACTCATTTCTCTCTGCCTCCTTCTTTCCACTCCTCTCCTCTTTTGACCTCACCCTCTCACCATCCCCCCCTACTCACAAGGCAGGCAATACGCTTGACCTCATCTTTACTAGATGCTGTTCTTCTACTAATCTCACTGCAACTCCCCTCCATGTCTCCGACCACTACTTTGTATCCTTTTCTCTCTCTCCTCCAACACTACTCACTCTGCCCCCACTCAGATGGTAATGCGCCGTCGCAACCTTCGCTCTCTCTCTCCCGCTACTCTCTCCTCTTCCATCCTATCATCTCTTCCCTCTGCTCAATCCTTCTCCCTCCAATCTCCTGATTCTGCCTCCTCAACCCTCCTCTCCTCCCTTTCTGCATCCTTTGACTCTCTATGTCCCTTATCCTCCCGGCCGGCTCGGTCCTCCCCTCCATTTCCGGACACCTTCTCCCTTACCTCACATCGCTCATCAACTCATCCTTGACCGCTGGCCATGTCCCTTCCGTCTTCAAGAGAGCGAGAGTTGCACCCCTTCTCAAAAAACCTACACTCGATCCCTCCGATGTCAACAACTACAGACCAGTATCCCTTCTTTCTTTTCTCTCCAAAACTATTGAGCTTGCCATCTTTAGCCAACTCTCTTGCTATCTCTCTCAGAATGACCTTCTTGATCCAAACCAGTCAGGTTTCAAGACTGGTCATTCAACTGAAACTGCTCTTCTCTGTGTCACGGAGGCTCTCCGCACTGCTAAAGCTAACTCTCTCTCCTCTGCTCTTGTCCTTCTAGACCTGTCTGCTGCCTTTGATACTGTGAACCATCAGATTCTCTTCTCCACCCTCTCCGAGCTGGGCATCTCCGGCGCGGCTCACTCTTGGATTGTGTCCTACCTGACCGGTCGCTCCTACCAAGTGGCGTGGCGAGAAGCTGTCTCCGCACCACGTGCTCTCACCACTGGTGTCCCCCAGGGCTCAGTTCTAGGCCCTCTCCTATTCTCGCTATACACCAAGTCACTTGGCTCTGTCATATCCTCACATGGCCTCTCCTATCATTGCTACGCAGACGACACACAACTAATCTTCTCCTTTCCCCCTTCTGATAACCAGGTGGCGAATCGCATCTCTGCATGTCTGGCAGACATATCAGTATGGATGACGGATCACCACCTCAAGCTGAACCTTGGCAAGGCGGAGCTGCTCTTCCTCCCGGGAAAGGACTGCCCGTTCCATGATCTCGCCATCACGGTTGACAACTCCGTTGTGTCCTCCTCCCAGAGTGCGAAGAGCCTTGGCGTGACCCTGGACAACACCCTGTCGTTTTCCGCTAACATCAAGGCGGTGACCCGATCCTGTGGGTTCATGCTCTACAACATTCGGAGAGTACGACCCTGCCTTACACAGGAAGCGGCACAGGTCCTAATCCAGGCACTTGTCATCTCCCGTCTGGATTACTGCAACTCGCTGTTGGCTGGGCACCCTGCCTGTGCCATTAAACCCCTACAACTCATCCAGAATGCCGCAGCCGGTCTGGTGTTCAACCTTCCCAAGTTCTCTTACGTCACCCCGCTCCTCCGCACACTACACTGGCTTCCAGTTGAGGCTCGCATCTGCTACAAGACCATGGTGCTTGCCTATGGAGCAGTGAGGGGAACGGCACCTCCGTACCTTCAGGCTCTGAGTAGTCCCTACACCCAAACGAGGGCATTGCGTTCATCCACCTCTGGCCTGCTGGCTCCCCTACCTCTGCTGAAGCACAGTTCCCGCTCAGCCCAGTCAAAACTGTTCGCTGCTCTGGCACCCCAATGGTGGAACAAGCTCCCTCACGACGCCAGGACAGCGGAGTCACTCACCACCTTCCGGAGACATTTGAAACCCCACCTCTTTAAGGAACACCTGTGATAGGATAAAGTCATCCTTCTACCCCCCCTTACCCCACCCCAAATAAAGAAAGAAAAAAAAAAGGAAAACAAAAAACATATTGTAAAGTGGTTATCCCACTGGCTATAAGGTGAATGCACCAATTTGTAAGTCGCTCTGGATAAGAGCGTCTGCTAAATGACGTAAATGTAAAAATGTAATGTAGCACACAGGAGGATTTTTCTCTGTAGAGATAATTTCCTTTAAAATGTCTAGCCAAATGTAAAATGTTCCTGTTTTGATTAATTTAATAGAGTGAGTTAGGTCTGCTCTATACCTAATTAGCATACCCCCTGAATCCCTTCCCTGTTTTACTCTTGGTAGTTTGGTGGATGGGACTACCAGCTCTCAGTAACGTAGACGGCAACCAGTGTAGGATGACAATGTCTGTATTTCTTATTTCTTTGGTGAAGTCCAGGTTCCTGCTCTTTAGGCCAAAGGCAAATTACCTCAGGCCGTGGATATTTCAGGATGAGATAGTGAAGGCTTTGTGTTCCATAAAAAATCATAATAATAATATAATGTGCTCTCAGGTCATTTGTGCCTGCGTGTATTATTATGTGGCTGGGTGACCCTAGTTGGTCCCCAGGGCTTGGGGTTTTTCATTTATCTGTCCTGCTGTGGTGTCGAGACTTTGGTCAGGATCTGAGGTGGGCTGTTCTGCTGTGGTGTCGAGACTTTGGTCAGGATCTGAGGTGGGCTGTTCTGCTGGCTTCTCTGCGGGGGTGGCCAGCTCCCTAATGGGTTGATCTCTGTCACCCATCATCATTCTCACCTTCTCCTCCGGCACTCTGATCCTCTCCACTAGTGCTCTGTTCTTCTCCTGCTCCTGCTCTTTCTCCTGTTGATGTTGTCTCACCACAGTCCAGAGTGCAGACATGTCTCTCTCCACCTCCAGCTCTATGGGTCTGGTTGAGGGGGTGTTGTTGTGCTGGACTGTTGTCTGTGTCTGTGCTGAATGGAGTGTGTTCACCTGCTGTTCCATCTCCACCTGCCTTACCGCCTGCTGGGTGAATATATCCTTCATTTTAGTGAGGAAGTAGTGCTCTGTTTTGGGAGGTTGACTTTGCGCTTGGGTTGCTCATCTGTGGGGTTGTTTAAGGAAGAGGCCTGTCTCTCGCTCTCTCTCTCCTCCTGCTGCTATGGTAATGTGTTTGTATGACTGTGTGGTGAGTGATTTGAAGGAGTCAGGAGGCAAATCACAGAATAAAAGGTTTATTCTGAACACAGTAGTACGCAGCAATGCGTCAAACACTTCAGTGCGGAAAACAGGCGCACTGGAAAACAATGAAGCACACGGGTGAAAATAACCCGGCGATACAAAATATAACGAGCTCCACCGAGCTAATCTAACCTCCACAATAAACAATCACACACAAAGACAAGGGGGCAGAGGGAACACTTATACAGGTACTGATGAGGGGATATGAACCAGGTGTGTATAATAAACAAGACAAAACCAATGGAATGATGAGATGAGGAGCGGCAGTGGCTAGAAGGCCGGTGACGACGAATGCCGAAGCCTGCCCGAACAAGGAGAGGAGGCAGCTTCGGAGGAAGTCGTGACAGACTGTGTTGCAGTTTCTCTGTGCTGGCTGTAATACCAGATATCCACTCATGAGTCATTCACTAAGGGAAGCAGGAATTAGTCATTCACTAAGGGAAGCAGGAATTAAAGTCATTCACTAAGGGAATTAGGAATTAGAGTCATTCACTAAGGGAAGCAGGAATTACAGCCATTCACTAAGGGAAGCAGGAATTAAAGTCATTCACTAAGGGAAGCAGGAATTAGCTTAATTCACTAAGGGAAGCAGGAATTAGAGTCATTCACTAAGGGAAGCAGGAATTAGCTTAATTCACTAAGGGAAGCAGGAATTAGAGTCATTCACTAAGGGAAGCAGGAATTAGCTTAATTCACTAAGAGAAGCAGGAATTAGCTTAATTCACTAAGGGAAGCAGGAATTAGAGTCATTCACTAAGGGAAGCAGGAATTAGCTTAATTCACTAAGGGAAGCAGGAATTAGCTTAATTCACTAAGGGAAGCAGGAATTAGAGTCATTCACTAAGGGAAGCAGGAATTAGAGTCATTCACTAAGGGAAGCAGGAATTAGCTTAATTCACTAAGAGAAGCAGGAATTAGTTTAATTCACTAAGGGAAGCAGGAATTGAAGTCATTCACTAAGGGAAGCAGGAATTAGCTTAATTCACTAAGAGAAGCAGGAATTAGCTTAATTCACTAAGGGAAGCAGGAATTAGAGTCATTCACTAAGGGAAGCAGTAATTAGAGTTATTCACTAAGGGAAGCAGGAATTAGCTTAATTCACTAAGAGAATCAGGAATTAGCTTAATTCACTAAGGGAAGCAGGAATTAAAGTCATTCACTAAGGGAAGCAGGAATTAGCTTAATTCACTAAGAGAAGCAGGAATTAGCCTAATTCACAAAGGGAAGCAGGAATTAGAGCCATTCACTAAGGGACGCAGGAATTAGAGTCATTCACTAAGGGAAGCAGGAATTAGCTTAATTCACTAAGCGAAGCAGGAATTAGCTTAATTCACTAAGGGAATCAGGAATTAAAGTCATTCACTAAGGGAAGCAGGAATTAGCTTAATTCACGAAGAGAAGCAGGAATTAGCTTAATTCACTAAGGGAATCAGGAATTAAAGTCATTCACTAAGGGAAGCAGGAATTAGAGTCATTCACTAAGGGAAGCAGGAATTAGCTTAATTCACAAAGGGAAGCAGGAATTAGAGCCATTCACTAAGGGAAGCAGGAATTAGAGCCATTCACTAAGGGAAGCAGGAATTAGAGCCATTCACTAAGGGAAGCAGGAATTAGCTTAATTCACTAAGGGAAGCAGGAATTAGAGAATTTACTCAGTGTTTTATACTTTTACACTTTTAGAAGTGAAAGGTCACTGGTTCAAATCCCGGAGCCGACTAGGGTAAAAATCTGTCTATTTGCCCTTGAGCAAGGCACTTAGCCCTAATTGCTCCTGTAAGTCGCTCTGGATAAGCGCATCTGCTAAATGACTAAAGGTCAAATGTAAGTGTTTTATTTTAGGAATCCGGTGTTAGTGCTGTTGTTGCACATTGTTTTATGTAAATCCTCTCCTCTCTGGATTTGACTGTCTCCTGAGCTAGCGCACTAGCCACTAGCTAGCCTGCCTGGCTGACATCGACTAAGTTGGACTCACCTCGTGATTGGCTCTTTGTAGCCGGGACCGCTGATCCTGAACCCAGTATGAGCCTGTCGGACTCCTCTTTGGAGTTGGAGATGTTAAATCCATGAAACGTGAGTCATGTGACATGTTTATTGTAGTCTAAGAGGAAGAGTATACTGACGTACTGTACACTTGCGATAAGTGTAAACAGCTACATGACTCCAAGGAGCGGATCATTGAACTATTAGAGGACAACAGGGTCTGTTGCCAAGGAGATTTCTAAACTGAATGCTGCTTTTGAAGTTTCTAATCAAGGGGATCATCCTGGTGTTCTACCAGACTGGGCTCCTTCCTGGTGTTTTACCAGACTGGCCTCCTTCCTGGTGTTTTACCAGACTGGGCTCCTTCCTGGTGTTCTACCAGACTGGGCTCCTTCCTGGTGTTCTACCAGACTGGGCTCCTTCCTGGTGTTCTACCAGACTGGGCTCCTTCCTGGTGTTCTACCAGACTGGGCTCCTTCCTGGTGTTCTACCAGACTGGGCTCCATCCTGGTGTTCTACCAGACTGGGCTCCTTCCTGGTGTTCTACCAGACTGGGCTCCTTCCTGGTGTTTTACCAGACTGGGCTCCTTCCTGGTGTTCTACCAGTCTGGGCTCCTTCCTGGTGTTCTACCAGACTGGGCTCCTTCCTGGTGTTCTACCAGACTGGGCTCCTTCCTGGTGTTCTACCAGACTGGGCTCCTTCCTGGTGTTTTACCAGACTGGGCTCCTTCCTGGTGTTCTACCAGACTGGGCTCCTTCCTGGTGTTTTACCAGACTGGGCTCCTTCCTGGTGTTTTACCAGACTGGGCTCCTTCCTGGTGTTCTACCAGACTGGGCTCCTTCCTGGTGTTCTACCAGACTGGGCTCCTTCCTGGTGTTCTACCAGACTGGGCTCCTTCCTGGTGTTTTACCAGACTGGGCTCCTTCCTGGTGTTCTACCAGACTGGGCTCCTTCCTGGTGTTTTACCAGACTGGGCTCCTTCCTGGTGTTCTACCAGACTGGGCTCCTTCCTGGTGTTTTACCAGACTGGGCTCCTTCCTGGTGTTCTACCAGACTGGGCTCCTTCCTGGTGTTTTACCAGACTGGGCTCCTTCCTGGTGTTTTACCAGACTGGGCTCCTTCCTGGTGTTTTACCAGACTGGGCTCCTTCCTGGTGTTCTACCAGACTGGGCTCCTTCCTGGTGTTTTACCAGACTGGGCTCCTTCCTGGTGTTTTACCAGACTGGGCTCCTTCCTGGTGTTCTACCAGACTGGGCTCCTTCCTGGTGTTCTACCAGACTGGGCTCCTTCCTGGTGTTTTACCAGACTGGGCTCCTTCCTGGTGTTTTACCAGACTGGCCTCCTTCCTGGTGTTCTACCAGACTGGGCTCCTTCCTGGTGTTCTACCAGACTGGGCTCCTTCCTGGTGTTCTACCAGACTGGGCTCCTTCCTGGTGTTCTACCAGACTGGGCTCCTTCCTGGTGTTTTACCAGACTGGGCTCCTTCCTGGTGTTCTACCAGACTGGGCTCCTTCCTGGTGTTTTACCAGACTGGGCTCCTTCCTGGTGTTCTACCAGACTGGGCTCCTTCCTGGTGTTCTACCAGACTGGGCTCCTTCCTGGTGTTCTACCAGACTGGGCTCCTTCCTGGTGTTTTACCAGACTGGGCTCCTTCCTGGTGTTTTACCAGACTGGGCTCCTTCCTGGTGTTTTACCAGACTGGGCTCCTTCTTGGTGTTCTACCAGACTGGGCTCCTTCCTGGTGTTTTACCAGACTGGGCTCCTTCCTGGTGTTCTACCAGACTGGGCTCCTTCCTGGTGTTCTACCAGACTGGGCTCCTTCCTGGTGTTTTACCAGACTGGGCTCCTTCCTGGTGTTTTACCAGACTGGGCTCCTTCCTGGTGTTCTACCAGACTGGGCTCCTTCCTGGTGTTTTACCAGACTGGGCTCCTTCCTGGTGTTCTACCAGACTGGGCTCCTTCCTGGTGTTCTACCAGACTGGGCTCCTTCCTGGTGTTCTACCAGACTGGGCTCCTTCCTGGTATAAAATAATTAGTGCATATACTGTACACTGAACGAAAATATAAACGCAACATGCAACTATTTCAAAGATTTTACTGAGTTACAGTTCATATAAGGAAATCAGTCAACTTAAATAAATTCATTAGGCCCTAATCTATGGATTTCACATGACTGGGCAGGGCCCACTGGGGAGCCAGGTCCAGCCAATCGGAATTAGTTTTCACCATAAAATAGCTTTATTACAGACAGAAACACTCCTCAGCACCCCCCCTCCCACTCTTCAGACGATCCCGTAGGTGAAGAAGCCGGATGTGGAGATCCTGGGCTGGCGTGATTATACGTGGTCTGCGGTTGTGAGACGGGTGGATGTACGGCCAAATTCTCTAAAACGATGTTGGAGGCGGCTTATGGTAGAGAAATTAACATTCAAGTCTCTGGCAAAAGCTCTGTTGGACATTCCTGCAGTCAGCATACAATTGCACCAGATGGCAGTGTGCGAATGGGTTTCTTTTGACAATGAAGCACCGGACTACATCCATATCGTTTTGAATCTAGAAGAAGACCTATAGATGGTAGTAGGCAAGAAGGAGTCGGCCAAGGTTGGTCAAAGTAATGTCTAGTTGGTCAGAAAAGTATGGTAAGTTACTGAGTAAGTGTCTTTGATAGCTGCCTAATTGGTTAGCTAGCTAGCTAAGTTTAAAACGCTGCTAGCTAGCTGCGTTTTACAATTAGCTAGTTAGCTAGCTAGATCATGAACTAACTGCAATTGTCATAAACCATTATTATCTAGCTATCTACAGTAGCTAAATATCTGTCAGACATAAAGTAAGCAGGATCGTGGCATGTCAGAAACAATACATGTTGGCTAGCTAGCTAGCGAGCTAATGCCTACAGATGTAACTCGGAGGTGACGCCTACTTTCTGAATTAACCAATAGTCGATACTTGTAGAATTAATAGGGTTGTCATATAGCTAGATAGCTACCTAGGCTAATTACCCTATTTGAAACAGTTTGGCTGCAAAATTAGCCCGGCCTCACAGGCTGCATCTGGCTAAGCTAGCAGCTAACTATAGTCAGTTAAGGAGCATGTTGTCGTTGATGTCATGATGGAATAAATTGAGGTTGCAATTGTTTCTGAAATTATACGTGGTGCATTTAATATAAATAATAGCTGAGCTCTATATTCACATGGATGCCATGTAATATGTCGTAAGCATTATCACAAAATGGCGTGCATATTTTTTTATCTGCTCTGTTGGGTTTCCACTAGTTACCACAGCCACAGTCAAAATTGGCCAAATCGTAAAAATGTATGAAAACATGCTAAGACAGGTTAAGTATAAGGTTATCAGTATGGTTAGATTCGACTTAGATTTACAATCAGTTTTTAAGAAGAAATAGGCGGGATGTATGACTTGTGGTAACTAGTGACAACCGCTCTGTTGTCATTTACAGGCAGGAATCATGTATCCAGTTGTATTTTATTTTATTTCACCTTTATTTAACTAGGCAAGTCAGTTAAGAACAAATTATTATTTACTATGACTGCTTACCAAAAGGCAAAAGGCCTCCTGCGGGAACGGGAGCTGGGATTAAAAATAAAAAAAATTAAAAGAAAATATAGGACAAAACACACATCACGACAACACACCACAGCACTACATAAAGAGACAACAACACAGTGTGGTAGGAACACAACATGACAACAACATGGTAGCAACACAACATGGCAGCAGCACAACATGGTAGCAGTACAAAACATGGTATGAACATTATTGGGCAACAGACAACAGCACAAAGGGCAAGAAGGTAGAGACAACAATACATCACGCGAAGCAGCCACAACTGTCAGTAAGAGTGTCCATGATTGAGTCTTTGAATGAAGAGATGACGATAAAATTGTCCAGTTTGTGTGTGTTTTTTGCAGCTCGTTCCAGTCGCTAGCGACTGAAAAGAGGAGCGACCCAGGGATGTGTGTGCTTTGGGGACCTTTAACAGAATGTGACTGGCAGAACGGGTGTTGTATGTGGAGGATGAGGGCTGCAGTAGGTATCTCAGATAGAGGGGAGTGAGGCCTAAGAGGGTTTTATAAATAAGCATCAACCAGTGGGTCTTGCGACGGGTATACAGAGATGACCAGTTTACAGAGGAGTATAGAGTGCAGTGATGTGTCCTATAAGGAGCATTGGTGGCAAATCTGATGGCCGAATGGTAAAGAACATCTAGCCGCTCGAGAGCACCCTTACCTGCCGATCTATAAATTACGTCTCAGTAAACTAGCATGGGTAGGATGGTCATCTGAATACATTGCTATACAACATACTACATGATAACTCCGTTGCCATGATAACTCCGTTGCCATGATAACTCCGTAAGTCATGATAACTCCGTTGCCATGATAACTCCGTTGCCATGATAACTCCGTTGCCATGATAACTCCATTGCCATGATAACTCCATTGCCATGATAACTCCGTAAGTCATGGTGTTGTTATTTTTCCTTTACATGACATTACACCATTTCAAGAGCTAATGCCACACTCATGTAAGGAGTGGAGAAGACCTCCGCACCATACAACAGTCTACTCCTGTCAGAGAGACTGATTAGAGGGTTAGACAGGAGGCCCTTGGCCAGTGGGAGGTCAGGGGTCAGGGCTCTCTCTCTGTCTAGCACACTCTCTACCTCTGTCCGTCTCTCTCCAGGTGCTACAGAGACAGGCTGGTCCAAGGACCTCCAGAGCCTTCTGACCAACTACCTGAGATCTCCGCAGAGCCCAGAGCAGTAAGCTCCACCCGTAATAGTATAGATGATGCACTACTATGTAAAACCTCCTTCACTATGGCAGTCTGCTTGTTTGACGCTAGCATATTATCCAGGGCCAACGGTTGGATTGGATTTCCCTCTTTTCCCAGGTGGGTCTGCTGGGCTGTGGACATTTAGAGCAGCACATCAACACACCTGCCACTCAGCTATCAGAGACTTTCAATGGACACAATTTGGGGATGACCAAATGCTATAGTTTTGTATAAACAATACATTTGACAAAAATTTTCATTTATTATTGTAAGATTACAATGTGATAACGTCAACATCCAGACAAATACACGTATTATTTAAAAGGCCTAAAATAAATGCATAGTATCATGTCCAGAGTGAATACATTCTTATGAATGTATATCATACAGGTGTCTTAACTAAAATATATATATCCCAGACAAGATTCAAGAATGGGACAAAAATAATATAAGTCGGTGCTTGCGTCCGCAGCAGTTTGTAGGAATTTGAGTGGTTAATTACATGTTGACAGAATGGCTGCGAGACAGAGAGACTGTTGCTGTACTCCCAGGTAAGGCCCTCGCTCCCGGAACCACTGAAGGCCACAGTATTCAGTCAGGAAGCTTGAAGAAGATGTGTGTCAACATCCAGGTCCATGTCACAGCATGCAGTGGCCTGATTGGGCGATGACAAATGCATTATGTACCTTTGTAACGTAGACGCTGGGAGGGCGAGAAGCAGGCGGTACGTTTAATATGACAAAGAACATGGAACGATACAGTCTTGACATGAAACAATAGGTGAAAGAACCTAAGAGAGTGTCAGATAAAGGGGAGGTAATGAGGGAGGTAATGGGGGAGGTAATGGGGGAGGTAATGGGGAAGGTAATGAGGGAGGTAATGAGGGAGGTAATGAGGGAGGTAATGGGGGAGGTAATGGAGGGAGGTAATGGGGGAGGTAATGGGGGAGGTAATGGGGGAGGTAATGGGGAAGGTAATGAGGGAGGTAATGAGGGAGGTAATGAGGGAGGTAATGAGGGAGGAAATGGAGGGAGGTAATGAGGGAGGTAATGGAGGGAGGTAATGAGGGAGGTAATGGGGGAGGTAATGAGGGAGGTAATGAGGAAGGTAATGGGGGAGGTAATGGAGGGAGGTAATGCGGGAGGTAATGGGGGAGGTAATGGGGGAGGTAATGGAGGGAGGTAATGAGGGAGGTAATGAGGGAGGTAATGAGGGAGGTAATGGGGAGGTAATGAGGGAGGTAATGAGGGAGGTAATGGGGGAGGTAATGGGGGAGGTAATGAGGGAGGTAATGAGGGAGGTAATGAGGGAGGTAATGGGGGAGGTAATGGGGGAGGTAATGAGGGAGGTAATGGGGGAGGTAATGGGGGAGGTAATGGAGGGAGGTAATGGGGGAGGTAATGAGGGAGGTAATGGAGGGAGGCAATGAGGGAGGTAATGGGGGAGGCAATGAGGGAGGTAATGGGGGAGGTAATGGGGGAGGTAATGGGGAGGTAATGGGGGAGGTAATGGGGGAGGTAATGAGGGAGGTAATGAGGGAGGTAATGGAGTCCAGGTGTATCCTCCCGAGTGGCGCAGTGGTCTAAGGCACTGCATCTGTCGTAGCCGGCCGCGACCGGGAGACCCATGGGGCGGCGCGCACAATTGGCCCAGCGTCGTCCAGGGTAGGGGAGGGATTTGGCCGGCAGGGATGTAGCTCAGTTGGTAGAGCATGGCGTTTGCAACGCCAGGGTTGTGGGTTCGATAAAATAATGTATGCACTAACTGTAAGTCGCTCTGGATAAGAGCGTCTGCTAAATGACAAAAAATAAAAATAGAAATAATAAATAATAATAGAAAAATATAAATAAATACAATTATAAAATAAATAAAATAATATGATGAAGGGCAGGTGCGCGTAATGATTGATGCCAGGACCGGTGGATGATAAACCTGCGATGTCGAACGCCGGAGGGGAGGTGCGGGAGTAGACGTGACAACTTTTCTTCACCTAAATCATGTTAAATGCACATGTTGATGAACAATTCAACCCTTTTGTTAGTGTCATTGATTTGGAAAAATGGACGAATATTCGGTTCATAAGCATTGACTGTCCTACCTCTGGGGTCCTGCGGTGAAAGACTGCTGTGCATGTTAGTTAGACTAGGTGAAAAACCTGTCGATGTGCCCTTGAGCAAGGCACTTAACCCTAATTGCTCCTGTAAGTCACTCTGGATAAGAGCGTCTGCTAAAAGCGTCTTCAGAGTACGACTAGTGAACTAGGACTCCCTTGTCAATGGAATTATTCATTGAGATAAAAGGTTAAACTGATCCTAAATCAGTACTGCTACTGTGAGATGCTTTGTGAATACGGGCCCTGGTCTGTCTGCTGCTTTCTAGTGATTTAACTTAATCTGAAATGCAACAACACCAAAACCATGAAGAAAGAATTAGCCTACTCAGTCAGTAACTTAGTTAACTAATGACACACGAATGGAAATGTGCACAAGCCTATGCAGCCAAACAACAGCATATTTGCAGTGAAATCAAGAGGGGACTTTTTCTTGCCAACTTTTTCAGTCACCAGTAAACAGAACAAAGTAGTTTGACAGAAAGTGTTCACAATATTCAGTATTATAGCTACCCAGTGGCTAGATGTGCCAAGCTTGTAGAGACATACACCAAGAGACTTGCAGCTGTAATTGCTGCAAAAGGTCGCTCTACAAAGTATTGACTTTGGGGGGGGGGGGGGGGGGGGGGGGGGTTGAATAGGACTGAGCACGCCCCCATTCTCATCGACGGGGCTGTAGTGGAACAGGTTGAGAGCTTCAAGTTCCTTGGTGTCCACATCACCAACGAACTATCATGGTCCAAACACACCAAGACAGTCGTGAAGAGGGTACGACAAAGCCTATTCCCCCTCAGGAGACTGAAAAGATTTGGCATGGGTCCTCAGATCCTCAAAAAAGCTGCACCATCGAGAGCATCCTGACTGGTTGCATCACCGCCTGGTATGGCAACTGCTTGGCCTCCGACCGCAAGGCACTACAGAGGGTAGTGCGTACGGCCCAGTACATCACTGGGGCCAAGCTACCTGCCATCCAGGACCTCTATACCAGGCGGTGTCAGAGGAAGGCCCTCAAAATTGTCAAAGACTCCAGCCACCCTAGTCATAGACTGTTCTCTCTGCTACCGCACGGCAAGCGGTACCGGAGTGCCAAGTCTAGGTCCAAAAGACTTCTCAACATGTCACGCCCTGGCTCTGGGGACTCTTTAATGTTGAGCCAGGGTGTTAGTTCCTATGTTTAGTTATTTTCTATGTTGTGTTCTAGTTCGTGTTTTCTATGTTGGCCAGGGTGGTTCCCAATCAGAGGCAGCTGATTCTCGTTGTCTCTGATTGGGAACCATACTTAGGCAGCCTGTTGGCACTTTTGTTTTGTGTGATCTTGTTCCGTGTAGGTTTGTGTTGATGACCGAGGACTTCACGTTTCGTTTTGTTGTTTTGCTATTGTTAATAGTACTCAATGAAAGATGTACGAATTTCACGCTGCGCCTTGGTCCACTAATTTTGACGATCGTGACAGAAGATCCCACCTCGACTGGATCAAGCAGCGTGACGAGGAGAGAGGATGGACGTAGGAGGAGATGAGTGAGAGTCTGGCAAGAGGGATGGAGGCCATGTTCACAGGCGAGAGGCAACCCCAAGAAATGTTGGGGGGGCACACGGCATGGACGACGGGGCTGCTGGAGGCAGCTACAGGGCGAGTTTGTGGACTAGGAGAGGAGGCCACCAGGTTACGGGGGCCATTGGTCATGAGGGGGAAGGAGAGTGTAGAGGCACGGCGAGAGGTACTGGGGTGTGTTACCAGTCCGGTCCGGCCCGTTCCTGAACCCCGCACAAGGCCAGTGGTGTGTGTTCCCAGTACGGTCCGGTCTGTTCCTGTCCCTCGCACCAAGCCTGTGATGCGCGTCGCCAGCCCGGTCCGGCCTGTTCCTGCTCCCCGCACCAAGCCTGTGGTGTGCGTTGCCAGCCCGGTCCGGCCTGTTCCTGCTCCCCGCACCAAGCCTGTGGTGCGCGTTGCCAGCCCGGTCCGGCCTGTTCCTGCCCCTCGCACCAAGCCTGTGGTGCGCGTCGCCAGCCCGGTCCGGCCCGTTCCTGCTCCCCGCACCAAGCCTGTGGTGCGCGTCGCCAGCCCGGTCCGGCCTGTTCCTACTCCCCGCACCAGGCCAGGGGTGCACGTCGTCAGCCCGGTCCGGCCCGTTCCTGCTCCCCGCACCAAGCCAGTGGTGCGTGTTGTCAGCCCGGTCCGGCCTGTTCCTGCTCCCCACACCAAGCCAGTGGTGCGCGTCGCCAGCCCGGTCCGGCCCGTTCCTGCTCCCCGCACCAAGCCAGTGGTGCGTGTCGTCAGCCCGGTCCGGCCTGTTCCTGCTCCTCACACCAAGCCAGTGGTGTGCGTCGCCAGCCCGGTCCGGCCCGTTCCTGCTCCCCGCACCAAGCCTGTGGTGCGCGTCGTCAGCCCGGTCCGGCCCGTTCCTGCTCCCCGCACCAAGCCAGTGGTGCGCGTCGTCAGCCTGGTCGGGCCTGTTCCTGCTCCCCGCACCAAGCCAGTGGTGCGCGTCGTCAGCCCGGTCCGGCCCGTTCCTGCTCCCCGCACCAAGCCAGTGGTGCGCGTCGTCAGCCCGGTCCGGCCTATTCCTGCCCCCCGCACCAAGCCAGTGGTGCGCATCGTCAGCCCGGTCCGGCCCGTTCCTACTCCCCGCACCAAGCCAATGGTGCGCGTCGCCAGCCCGGTCCGGCCCGTTCCTGCTCCCCGCACCAAGCCTGTGGTGCGCATCACCAGCCCGGTCCGGCCCGTTCCTGCTCCCCGCACCAAGCCTGTGGTGCGCGTCGTCAGCCCGGTCCGGCCCGTTCCTGCTCCCCGCACCAAGCCAGGGGTGCGCGTCGTCAGCCCGGTCCGGCCCGTTCCTGCTCCCCGCACCAAGCCAGTGGTGCGCGTCGCCAGCCCGGTCCGGCCCGTTCCTGCTCCCCACACCAAGCCAGTGGTGCGCATCGTCAGCCCGGTCCGGCCTGTTCCTGCTCCCCGCACCAAGCCTGTGGTGTGCGTCGCCAGCCCGGTCCGGCCTGTTCCTGCTCCCCGCACCAAGTCAGTGGTGCGCGTCGTCAGTCCGGCACAGCCCGTGCCTGTTCCACCGGTGCCTGGTCAGGTACCGGTCAGCTGCTCCACTCCGGAGCCTGAGCAATCCGCTCCACCGGTGTCCAGTCCAGCTCCGGCCAGCGGGGCCACACCAGACCAGGGGCGCTACGGGGGGGTAGCGAGAGAGTGGTGGTCACGCCCGGAGCCGGATCCGCCTCCGAGGCGGAATGCCCACCCGGCCCCTCCCCTGTGGTGTTTGGTTGGCGCGGTCGCAGTCCGCGCCTTTGGGGGGGGGGGTACTGTCACGCCCTGGCTCTGGGGACTCTTTAATGTTGAGCCAGGGTGTTAGTTCCTATGTTTAGTTATTTTCTATGTTGTGTTCTAGTTCGTGTTTTCTATGTTGGCCAGGGTGGTTCCCAATCAGAGGCAGCTGATTCTCGTTGTCTCTGATTGGGAACCATTCTTAGGCAGCCTGTTGGCACTTTTGTTTTGTGGGATCTTGTTCCGTGTAGGTTTGTGTTTATGACCGAGGACTTCACGTTTCGTTTTGTTGTTTTGTTATTGTTAATAGTACTCAATAAAAGATGTACGCATTTCATGCTGCGCCTTGGTCCACTCATTACGACGATCGTGACACAACAGCTTCTACCCCCAAGCCATAAGACTCCTGAACAGCTAATCATGGCTACCCGGACTATTTGCACTGCCCCCCCACCCCATCCTTTTTACGCTGCTGCTACTCTGTTAATTATTTATGCATAGTCACTTTACCTCTACCCACATGTACATATTACTTCAACTACCTCAACTAGCCGGTGCCCCCGCACATTGACTCTGCACCGGTACCCCCCCTGTATATATAGCCTCCCTACTGTTATTTTATTTTACTTCTGCTCTTTTTTTCTCAACACTTTTTTTTGTTGTTGTTTTATTTTTACTTTTTTTGTTAAAAATAAATGCACTGTTGGTTAAGGGCTTGTAAGTAAGCATTTCACTGTAATGTCTGCACCTGTTGTATTCGGCGCATGTGACCAATAAAATTTGATTTGATTTGATTTGATTTTACTGTCTGCCTCACTACTCCCTGTAAATCAGAGATATCTTCCTATACCCATCATGAGGTTGCTACAACCTAGCCTAGGAATGAAAGTTTACAATGTAGGCGCACAGTTCGAGAGAAATTGGAACAATCAAGGTAACAGACATTGACACATTTAATACCGCCTTACACACTCTTGCCTGCATATAGCTGATTTAGGGTGTAATCATTAGTCCAACAGTTGCAAACTAGAGTTTCTATTGGACACATTTAGATATGTTCATCCTCTATTCTTTCCGTTCCGCTTGCTTCATGTTTAAGAAACGGTTTTTCAACAGAATCTGAGAAATGAATACAACCCTGATCACACGTAAACTCAGTTCACTTTCATAGCAGCCACATAACAGCGTGATCCCTTTGATCATTGTATAATTCCTTCTCACATCTACGCGCTCTCCCCCTCTCACTTTTTCCCTTCTCTTGTGGACTTCAGTGCACAACACATCAGCTGTCGGAGACCCGGCGAAAAAACCTTTCCAAGCCAAACCTTCCGTCCTCCGGAAGTTGTGAAAATTATTGTGTAAGTCTATAGAAGTGTGTGAGAACCACGAGCCTCCTAGGTTTTGTATTGAAGTCAACGTATCCAGAGGAGAACGGAAACGATCTGTCCTCCGGCTACACCACGGTGCTACCCTACAGAGTGCTATTGAGGCTACTGTAGACCTTAATTGCAAAACAGTGTGTTTAAATCAATTATCAGGTGATTTGGTTATTTCTAAAATTCACTGAGGATGATGGTCCTCCCCTTCCTCCTCTGAGGAGCCTCCACTGGTCAACTGCTCCTGCTGAGGTCAGGCTCCATTTAACATTAGCTTCCTACTTCACTGCTAACAAGGCAAATCTGTGAGGAGCAGGCGAACATAACGAACATACCTGAATCATTCAGGATTCCACTCGTTCACAGAGGCAGGCGTGATTAGTACTCAGATCAATAATATTTAGCGTTCTGAGCATTGATCAACGCTGGGAACGCAATAATAAACGCTAATGAACTAAATAAAAAGTTGAGTAAACGGCGAGCGAGAGGAAACATTTTGAGAAAGAAGGAGAGAGAGAAAGATATGGAAAGAGAGAGGTGAAAGAGAGAGGGGGCACAGAGGGAGAGAGAGATGTAGAGCGAGAGAGAGAGAAGAGGTGGAAGAGAGAGAATAAAACAAGAAAAGAGAGGGGGAAAGAGACAGAGACCAGCATCATAATGTGTCGGGAGGCAGCAGACAGCTAGATACTGTACAGTAACGTACATCGAATCCCAGATTCATTAGTGACACAAACTGTGCGTTATTGATTAGCCTGTGTGTTGTAATCCAGATCCTTAGAAGACCAGTGAAACAACAGAGCACTGGGCTGTCTCTGTAGAGCAGCACACTGACTCCTCCTCCAGCTACTAAGGATGTGTCCTTAATGGCACCCTACTCTTTAAGTGCACTACTTTTGACCAGGGCCCTATGCTGTCTCCCTCCACATGTTGCTGCTCTCTGTCTCATTCACCCTTTCTTTTCTTGTCCCCCCCCCCTTTCTCTCTCTCTCTCTCTCTCTCTCTCTCTCGCTCTCTCTCTAACTGTCTGTATGGGCCTTGGTCAGAAGTAGTGTGCTGAATAGGGTGCCATTTGGTAGCAACTAGTGGGTCCTGCAGAACACATTCATCTGCCCGTTCTGCTAATGCTGCAGCTACTGCTGCTGCCGTTCGCTCTCAGTTTCCCATAGCAACCAGACTGAAAAGTAAAAAGTGATTTTTCAATAGACAGATTGTTGCTTAAGATGTTTTCCCTCTCCTTTCCCTGCCCTCTCCACACACTGCATTGCTACCTGTGTACAGTGGGAAATAAATGCTGCACATTTATACTATCTAGCTCATTGGGTTTCTTATTGACGAGAAGTTACCTAAACTGGGGGAGGCAGAGGGAGGGAGAGGATGGAGGAGAGGAAGAGAGGGGGAGGCTGTTGCACATATCTGTTGCCATGGGGATACTGGCGCAGTGACTATGAAGTAATGTGCCCTGCCACAGGAATAGGGGTTTTGTTTTCAGGGAGGAGAAGTGGAGGAGAGGAGAGGGGGAGAGGAGAGGATGAGGAGAGCAGGAGAGGAGAGGAGAGGAGAGAATAGGAAGAAAGGAGAAGAGGAGAGTGGAGAGGATGGATGAGGAGAGAGGAGAGGATGGGAGGAGGAGAGAGGAGGAGGGAGGAGGAGAGAGGAGAGGATGGGAGGAGGAGAGTGGAGGAGAGGAGAGGTTGGGAGGAGAAGAGAGGAGAGGATGGGAGGAGGAGAGAGGAGAGGATGGGAGGAAGGAGGAGGAGGAGAGAGGAGAGGATGGGAGGAAGGAGGAGGAGAGAGGAGAGGATGGGAGGAGGAGAGAGGAGGAGAGAGGAAGAGAGAGGAGAGGTTGGGAGGAGGAGAGAGGAGAGGATGGGAGGAAGGAGGAGGAGGAGAGAGGAGAGGTTGGTAGGATGAGAGAGGAGGAGAGAGGAGAGGATGGGAGGAGGAGAGAGGAAGAGGGAGGAGAGGATGGGAGGATGGGAGGAGAAGAGAGGAGGAGAGAGGAGAGGATGGGAGGAGGAGAAAGGAGGAGAGAGGAGCAGAGAGGAGCAGAGAGGAGAGGATGGGAGGAAGAGAAAGGAGGAGAGAGGAGAGGATGGGAGGAGGAGAGAGGAGCAGAGAGGAGCAGAGAGGAGAGGATGGGAGGAAGAGAGAGGAGGAAAGGGGAGAGGATGGGAGGAGGTGAAAGGAGAGGATGGGAGGAGGAGAGAGGAGGAGAGAGGAGGAGTCTGTCTGCCTGTTTGTCTGTCTATCTATCTGTCTTCCTGTCTGTCTGTCTACCTGTCTGTCTGTCTGTCTGTCTGTCTGTCTGTCTGTCTGTCTGTCTGTCTGTCTGTCTGTCTGTCTGTCTGCCTGTCTGTCTGTCTGTCTGTCTGTCTGTCTGTCTGTCTGTCTGTCAGCCTTTCTGTCTGTTTGCCTGTCTGCCTGCCACTCTCCCTGATACTCTCTCTGCCTCTGAGACATTTGATGTTTTCATGCCTCCCTCACTCCTCTGAATTAAAGTCTCTGTCTGTGTCTCGAATGGCACACTATTCCATGTGTAGTGCGCTGCTTTTGAACAGAGTCCATTGGTCAAAAGTAGTGCACTATATAGGGAAAATGGTACCATTCGGGAAACACTTTCTCTCTGCCGCCTGCACAGCCACCACACACATGTTTAGTGGGTAAAAATCAATTTCAATAAAGGAAGGAGACAATACCAGGACCTAGTGGAGGACTCATAATAACGTGTTAATCAAACTCAGGAGCACAGAAAACACTAATTTACCCTATAAAGAGAATAGAATAGACCACTCTGAAAACTGTTGTTGTAATCAACACCACATATTCATTTTGATTAACCAATAATAGCAACCTTTGGAAGGTAATTTGCATATTACGTAACTCCAACACACACAGGGCATCACGGCTGTGATAATAGACTGGATTCAGTCTGTTTTTGCTGAAAAGTTACAGATTGCACGATCGAAATCTAAAGGTAATTTCCGATTAAGCCGACATATGCAGCATTTACCGCAGTCTCCGCTAACACATGAATATTGCCTTTAGATTTCAACCACGCTTTAACGCTGAACTTCAGCGATACAGATTGAACCGAGGTCTCATTCACTTCAAGTTTCAAGTTTTATTTGTCACATGTGCAAGTACAGACAAATGCTTAGCTTGCATGCCCTACCCAACAGTGCAATATTCAATATCAAGATAGTATAACTGGTGGTCTGAGCCTTGGTGCTCCGGTACCGCCTGCTGAACGGGAGCATGGAGAACAGTCTGTTGGTCTGAGCCTTGGTGCTCCGGTACCGCCTGCTGAACGGGAGCATGGAGAACAGTCTGTTGGTCTGATCCTTGGTGCTCCGGTACCGCCTGCTGAACGGGAGCATGGAGAACAGTCTGTTGGTCTGAGCCTTGGTGCTCCGGTACCGCCTGCTGAACGGGAGCATGGAGAACAGTCTGTTGGTCTGAGCCTTGGTGCTCCGGTACCGCCTGCTGAACGGGAGCATGGAGAACAGTCTGTTGGTCTGAGCCTTGGTGCTCCGGTACCGCCTGCTGAACAGGAGCATGGAGAACAGTGTTACTTACTTGTTGCTTAAGTTTCCATCTAACGATGAAAGATAATCTTCAGCCAAGCGGATTGTAGTTGCCACCTGTTGCTCGCATTGGATTGGTGGAGACGTGGGCTAACGGGAGTTTCTTATACCAATCATTTCCTTTCAAATCAGTGAAGGGAAGTGAACAAGTGCACACTTGGGTAGGTAGGAGAGATAACTGGGACATAGTTTCAGTCTTCAGCCAAGTGCAGTCGCCACCTGTTGCTGACAGGCAATAATGTGAGAGAATCACTCTGAAACAGAAGCAATCCAGCGAGCTATACTTCTACAACAGTTTTTCTTCCCTGTGTAGTGAATTCAACACGGACGACTGTATCATAGTTGTTGTTGTATTTAATTAGTAATATTTCTTAGACAAATTAGATTGTTTATTTTCCAAGTTCAATGGATACAAATGATGAAACGTTCGCACTGGAAGTGTAGCACTGAGTATTCCAGTTAGACTTAGTTCAAGCCTCATCGTGCATTTTGATCGCATTCATAACACATGTAAACATGATACATAATTGATCAGAGTGTGGGGCTGATGACACCGCTCTGCTCCGCAGCTCAGCTCTCCCAACGAGTCTAGCGCTCTGCAGTCAAACCCTGATAGATAAATACCATCTAGTATTAATAGTTTAGTACTAACATAGGCATGACAGTCACTCTGCAGCGTGAATATATTATGTTTACTAGTTTAGGCATAACCCTGTGATGTTTACTGGTTTATGCATAACCCTGTGATGGGTTAGACAATCTGGACCCTTTCTTTCTAAAATTAGCCGCCGAAATTGTCGCAACCTCTATTACCAGCCTGTTCAACCTCTCTTTCGTATCGTCTGAGATCCCCAGAGATTGGATGAGGGATTTCAAAGGGGGTGACACTCTAGATCCAAACTCTTACAGACCTATATCCATCCTGCCCTGCCTTTCAAACGTTTTTGAAAGCCAAGTTAACAAACAGATCACCGACCATTTCGAATCCCACCGTACGTTCTCCGCTGTGCAATCTGGTTTCCGAGCTGGTCGTGGGTGCACCTCAGCCTCGCTCAAGGTCCTAAACGATATTATAACCGCGATCGATAAAAGACAGTACTGTGCAGCCGTCTTCATCGACCTGGCCAAGGCTTTCGACTCCGTCAATCACCACATTCTTATTGGCAGACTAAATAGCCTTGGTTTCTCAAATGACTGCCTCACCTGGTTCACCAACTACTTCTCAGATAGAGTTCAATGAGTCAAATCGGAGGGCCTGTTGTCTGGACCTATGGCAGTCTCTATGGGGGTGCCACAGGGTTCAATTCTCGGGCCGACTCTTTTCTCTGTGTATATCAATGATGTCGCTCTTGCTGCTGGTGACTCTCAGATCCACCTCTACGCAGACGACACCATTTTGTATACATCTGGCCCTTCATTGGACACTGTGTTAACAAACCTCCAAACGAGCTTCAATGCCATAAAGCACTCCTTCCGTAGCCTCCAACTGCTCTTAAACGCTAGTGGAACAAAATGCATGCTCTTCAATCGAACGCTGCTTGCACCCGCCCGCCCGACTAGAATCACTACTCTCGGCGGGTCTGACTTAGAATATTTGGACAACTACAAATACCTAGGTGTCTGGTTAGACCATAAACTCTCCTTCCAGACTCACATTAAGCATCTCCAATCCAAAGTTAAATCTAGAATCGGCTTCCTATTTCGCAACAAAGCCTCCTTCACTCATGCTGCCAAACATGCTCTCGTAAAACGGACTATCCTACCGATCCTTGACTTCAGCGATGTCATTTACAAAATAGCCTCCAACAATCTACTCAGCAAATTGGATGAATTCTATCACAGTGCCATCCGATTTGTCACCAAAGCCCCATATACTACCCACCATTGTGACCTGTACGCTCTCATTGGCTGGCCCTCGCTACATATTCGTCGCCAAACCCACGGGCTCCAGGTCATCTATAAATCACTGCTACGCAAATCCCCGCCTTATCTTAGCTCATTGGTCACCATAGCAGCACCCACCCGTAGTATGTGCTCCAGCAGGTACAGTTGAAGTCGGAAGTTTACATACAGTTAGGTTGGAGTCATTAAAACTAGTTTTTCAACCACACATTTCTTGTTAACAAACTATAGTTTCGGCAAGTCGGTTAGGACATCTACTAAGTGCATGACACAAGTAATTTTCCCAACAATTATTTACAGACAGATTATTTCACTTATAATTCACTGTATCACAATTCCAGTGGGTCAGAAGTTTACATACACTAAGTTGACTGTGCCTTTAAACAGCTTGGAAAATTCCAGAAAATGATGTCATGGCTTTAGAAGCTTCTGATAGGCTGATTGACATCATTTGAGTCAATTGGAGGTGTACCTGTGGATGTATTTCAAGGCCTACCTTCAAACTCAGTGCCTCTTTGCTTGACATTATGGGAAAATCCAAAGAAATCAACCAAGACCCAAGAAAAATTATTCTAGACACAAGTCTGGTTCATCCTTGGGAGCAATTTCCAAACGCCTGAAGGTACCGCGTTCATCTGTGCAAACAATGTATGCAAGTATAAACACCATGGGACCACGCAGCCAACATACCGCTCAGGAAGGAGACGCGTTCTGTCTCCTAGAGATGAATGTACTTTGGTGTGAAAAGTGCAAATCAATCCCAGAACAACAGCAAAGGACCTTGTGAAGATGCTGGAGGAAACAGGTACAAAAGTATCTATATCCACAGTAAAATTAGTCCTATATCGACATAACCTGAAAGGCCGCTCAGCAAGGAAGAAGCCACTGCTCCAAAACCACCATAAAAAAGCCAGACTACGGTTTACAACTGCAAATGGGGACAAAGATCGTACTTTTTGGAGAAATGTCCTCTGGTCTGATGAAACAAAAATATAACTGTTTGGCCATAATGATCATCGTTATATTTGGAGGAAAAAGGGGGGTGGCTTGCAAGCCGAAGAACACCATCCCAACCGTGAAGCACGGGGGTGACAGCATCATGCTGCGGGGGGTGCTTTGCTGCAGGAGGGACTGGTGCACTTCACAAAATAGATGGCATCATGAGGAAGGAAAATTATGTGGATATATTGAAGCAACATCTCAAGACATCAGTCAGGAAGTTAAAGCTTGGTCGCAAATGGGTCTTCCAAATGGACAATGACCCCAAGCATACTTCCAAAGTTGTGGCAAAATGGCTTAAGGACAACAAAGTCAAGGTATTGGAGTGGCCATCACAAAGCCCTGACCTGTGTGAGCAGAACTGAAAAAGCGTGTGCGAGCAAGGAGGCCTACAAACCTGACTCAGTTACACCAGGTCTGTCAGGAGGAATGGGCTAAAATTCACCCAACTTATTGTGGGAAGCTTGTGGAAGGCTACCCGAAACGTTTGACCCAAGTTAAACAATTTAAAGGCAATGCTACCAAATACTAATTGAGTGAATGTAAACTTCTGACCCACTGGGAATGTGATGAAAGAAATAAAAGCTGAAATAAATCATTCTCTCTACTATTATTCTGACATTTCACATTCTTAAACTAACTGACCTAAAACAGGGAATTTTTACTAGGATTAAATGTCAGAAATTGTGAAAAACTGAGTTTAAATGTATTTGGCTAAGGTGTATGTAAACCTCCGACATCAACTGTATATCTCAGTGGTCATCCCCAAAGCCAACACCTCCTTTGGCCACCATTCCTTCCAGTTCTCTGCTGCCAATGACTGGAACGAACTGCAAAAATCTCTGAAGCTGGAGACTCTTATCTCCCTCACTAACTTTAAGCATCAGTTGTCAGAGCACTTACCGATCACTGCACCTGTACACAGCCCATCTGTTATTAGCCCACCCAACTACCTCATCCCCATATTGTTATTTATTTTGCTAATTTGCACCCCAGTATCTCTATTTGCACATCATCGTCTGCACATCTATCATTCCAGTGTTAATACTAATTTGTAATTATTTTGCACAATGGCTATTTATTGCCTTACCTCCATAACTTGCTACATTTGCACACACTGTATATAGATTTTCTATTGTGTTATTGACAGTACATGTTGTTTACCCCATATGTAACTGTGTTGTTGTTTTTATCGCACTGCTTTGCTTTATCTTGGCCAGGTCGCAGTTGTAAATGAGAACTTGTTCTCAACTGGCTTACCTGGTTAAATAAAGGTGAATCTTTTTTTTTTTTTTACTGGTTTATGCATAACCCTGTGACACGTTCTGTCTCTGTATTTTCACCCTCTCTAATAAAGGTACTTAGGCCGCTGTTGCATTGCAGAGGGAAATTGCCTTTAAAAGCTCCTTTGATTGAATACCGGGTGTTGTCTGTATTGTCTACATGGTCACGACGCCTTCTCTGATAAAGGTATTTACTTTACAAGTGAGACAAGAAAAGGGGGAGGGGGAGAGAGAGCGAGAGATCAACATCGAGAGGGGGAGGGAGAGAGAGAGAGATCAACATCGAGAGGGGGAGGGAGAGAGAGAGAGAGATCAACATCGAGAGGGGGAGGGAGAGAGAGAGAGAGATCATCATCGAGAGGGGGAGGGAGAGAGAGAGAGAGAGATCATCATCGAGAGGGGGAGGGAGAGAGAGAGAGAGAGATCAACATCGAGAGGGGGAGGGGGAGAGAGAGCGAGAGATCAACATCGAGAGGGGGAGGGAGAGAGAGAGAGATCAACATCGAGAGGGGGAGGGAGAGAGAGAGAGAGATCAACATCGAGAGGGGGAGGGAGAGAGAGCTGTAGGCGAGTGGTTCTATGATCAGTGTTCTATGAAATCAGAAGCATCGCTTGCAAGTTTCGCTGTAGCAGTGGCAGCAATACCCGTGTGCCTGGAACCTGCAAACTGGAAATTAAATTATCCACGACTCCTCAAAATGGCACAAGCTATTAAGTTTCCATTTTCCATATAACTGTCACACCCTGATCTGTTTCACCTGTCTTGTGCTTGTCTTCACCCCCCACCAAGTGTCTCACATTTTCCCCATTATCCCCTGTGCATATATACCTGTATTTTCTGTTTGTCTGTTGCCAGTTCGTCTTGTCTCGTCAAGCCTACCAGCGTTTTTTTCCCCGTACTCCTGTTTCTCGTTAGTTACTGTTTTCTAGTTCTTCCGGTATTGACCATTCTGCCTGCTCTGACCCTGAGCCTGCCTGCCGTTCTGTACCTTACGGTATCTGCCCTTGGTCCTGTGTAGCTCAGTTGGTAGAGCATGGCGTTTGCAACGCCAGGGTTGTGGGTTCGTTTCCCACGGGGGGCCAGTATGGAAAATGCATGCACTCACTAACTGTAAGTCGCTCCGGATAAGAGCGTCTGCTAAATGACTAAACTGTAAATGTAAAATGATTACTGCCCTTGACCTGTCGTTTGCCTGCCCCATGTTTTGTAAATAAACTTTTGTTATTTCGAACTGTCTGCATCTGGGTCTTATCCTGAGGTCTGATAATAATAGTGGTCGCTAAACATTTCATAGAGGGATTTCAACTGTACTTTACCTCTGAGGCTCTGAGCAGTGGGGCAGAAGAGAGGAGAGGACATGGGTAAAGAATGTGGATGCTTTCCAAATGGCGCCCTATGTCTTATTTAGTGCACTACTTTTGACCAGAGCCCATAGGGAATATGGTGCCATTTGGGACGCCGACAGAGAGAAGAGAGAGGTAAAGAATGAATCTATAGAGAGCTGTTTCTAGCAGACAGAGAGAAGAGAGATAGTTAAATAATGAATCTATAGAGAGCTGTTGCTAGCAGACAGAGAGAAGAGAGAGGTAAATAATGAATCTATAAAGAGCTGTTCATAGCAGACAGAGAGAAGAGAGATAGTTAAATAATGAATCTATAGAGAGCTGTTGCTAGCAGACAGAGAGAAGAGAGATAGTTAAATAATGAATCTATAGAGAGCTGTTTCTAGCAGACAGAGAGAAGAGAGAGGTAAAGAATGAATCTATAGAGAGCTGTTTCTAGCAGACAGAGAGAAGAGAGATAGTTAAATAATGAATCTATAGAGAGCTGTTGCTAGCAGACAGAGAGAAGAGAGAGGTAAATAATTAATATATAGAGAGCTGTTCATAGCAGACAGAGAGAAGAGAGATAGTTAAATAATGAATCTATAGAGAGCTGTTGCTAGCAGACAGAGAGAAGAGAGAGGTAAAGAATGAATCTATAGAGAGCTGTTGCTAGCAGACAGAGAGAAGAGAGAGGTAAATAATGAATCTATAGAGAGCTGTTCATAGCAGACAGAGAGAAGAGAGATAGTTAAATAATGAATCTATAGAGAGCTGTTGCTAGCAGACAGAGAGAAGAGAGGGGTAAATAATGAATCTATAGAGAGCTGTTTCTAGCAGACAGAGAGAAGAGAGATAGTTAAATAATGAATCTATAGAGAGCTGTTGCTAGCAGACAGAGAGAAGAGAGAGGTAAATAATGAATCTACAGAGAGCTGTTCATAGCAGACAGAGAGAAGAGAGATAGTTAAATAATGAATCTATAGAGAGCTGTTGCTAGCAGACAGAGAGAAGAGAGAGGTAAATAATGAATCTATAGAGAGCTGTTCATAGCAGACAGAGAGAAGAGAGATAGTTAAATAATGAATCTATAGAGAGCTGTTGCTAGCAGACAGAGAGAAGAGAGGGGTAAATAATGAATCTATAGAGAGCCAGGGCGCGACACCTGCCTACCTACCAGACATGGATTCAAATACTATTTGACATCTTTCAAATACTGTGAAAACATGTGTTTTTGAAATACTTCACATGCGATCACATTTTTCACATGTGTAGTTTAGTGTTATCACATGTGTAGTTTAGTGTTATCACGTGTGTAGTTTAGTGTTATCACACGTGTAGTTGAATGTTTTCACATGTGTAGTTTAGTGTTATCACATGTGTAGTTTAGTGTTTTCACGTGTAGTTTAATGTTTTCACATGTGTAGTTTAGTGCTATCACGTATAGTTTAGTATTATCACATGTGTAGTTTAGTGTTATCACGTGTAGTTTAGTGTTACCACATGTGTAGTTTAGTGTTATCACATGTGTAATTAATGTTATCAAATGTCGTTTAATGTTTTCACATGTTGCTTTAAATGGTGTCACATATTATCGCATTAACTTGTCATAAGATCACGTGATCACATGAAAACACGTGTTTTTGGAACACTTCACGTGATCACATGAAAACATGTTTTTGGAACACTTCACGTGATCACATGAAAACGTGTTTTTGGAACACTTCACGTGATCACTTGAAATATATGTGTTTTTTCCGTGAAGGCGTTTTCGTTTCAACATGAAAAGCTTGATCAAGCACAGTTTAGGTAGTTGGAAATTATTTATTTGTTGAAATTATTTCAAATAGTATTTAAACCCAAGTCTGCTGCAGTACAGATAACTTCATCGTACTGCCCTGTGGTTGGGATTTAGAGGGAGACGGGAAAGAGGGTTGAAGGACATTTTGTCAGAGCATCATCAGCCCTCTGAAAGTTAGCGAGGTGTCTGAAATGTCCCAATGTGGTAAAACACGTCTGAAGCTGAGAGGAAGGTGGTTAACACAGTTGAATTATGTTAGACTAGACACAACCATGATAACATTAATCAGCAGCAGTTGTTGTACCTAGCTCAAAGTGGACTAGTAACCATTCCGCGTGGTTGCTGGTTAAAATCCCAGAGGAAACAAATCTGTGGTTTTAGTCCAAGTAGCTAGTATCTTATGTTGTCACAAAGCACCTGACTCCTCATACAGGTGGAGCACACAGTCTTGAAAGGGACCTTAAGTACAATCTCTGCTACGATTCGGTTGCTAACAACAGTTTTGAAAATAAATGCCACAAGTGTTTGAAGTGATAGGATTCTCCACAATAGCCGCATTTCTTAACACAGTCAAAAAAATTCACCCTTTGGAGTGGCGAGTACTCATGGTGCTTCGGTACTTCCTGATCTAAGCTGGGGGGTTAAGCCTTTAGCTTAGTGGTGTAACACTCTCTTCTGTAGTGGTAGTGGCAGCAGGCCGGTCGTTGGTGGGTGGACTTAACTGGGTTTGATTTCTGGTGTGCCTCCCAAATAGCAAACTATTCCCTATTGAGTGCCCTATGGGCCCTTGGTCAAAAGTAGTACACCACATAGGGGATAGGATGCCATTTGGGATGCAGACTGATAAGAGAGCAGCTTCGTTCCTGACTAGACCAGAACACACCTCACAGCCTGCGGTCACTGTTGGTACGTCCCAAATACTACACGGTTCCCTGTGTAGTGCACTACTTTTGACCAGGGCGCATAGGGCGGCTCTCATCAAAAGTAGTGCACTACATAGGGAATATGGTGTCACTTGGGACACAACTCTCATTACCTATGTCTGGGGCCCACGTCACAAATTACACCCTATTCACCATAGTGCAGACCCATAGGTCATAGGTCATAGGTCAAAAGTAGTAGTAGCCATATCGGATGCAGGTTACCTCTTACTGGGCTCTGAATAAGCCATAAGGTTCTGGTCAAAAGTAGTGCATTCGGAAAGTATTCAGACCCCTTGACTTTTTTTTCAAATGTTGTTACGTTACAGCCTTATTCTAAAATGGATGAAATAAATTTTTCCACATCAATCTACACACAATTCCCCATAATGACAAAGAGAAAACAGGTTTTTAGAAATGTTTGCAAATGTATAAAAAAAATAAAAAACAGAAATACCTTATTTACATAAGTACTCAGACCCTTTGCTATGAGACTCGAAATTGAGCTCAGGAGCAGCCTGTTTCTATTGATCAATCAAGTTGTAGAAACATCTCAAGGATGGAGTCCACCTGTGGTAAATTCAATTGATTGGACATTATTTGGAAAGGCACACACCTGTCTATATAAGGTCCCACAGTTGACAGCGCATGTCAGAGAAAAAAACAAGCCATGAGGTCAAAGGAATTGTCCGTAGAGCTCCGAGACAGGATTGTGTTTAGGCACAGATCTGGGGAACTGTACCAAAAAACTTCTGCAGCATTGAAGGTCCCCAAGAACACAGTGGCCTCCATCAATCTTAAAGGGAAGAAGTTTGGAACAACCAAGACTCTTCCTAGAGCTGGCCGCCCGGCCAAACTGAGCAATCGGGGGAGAAGGGCCTTGGTCAGGGAGGTGACCAAGAATCCAATGGTCACTCTGACAGAGCTCCAGAGTTCCTCTGTGGAGATGGGAGAACCTTCCAGAAGGACAACAATCTCTGCAGCACTCCACCAATCAGGCCTTTATGATAGAGTGGCCAGACGGAAGCCACTCCTCAGTAAATGGCACATGACAGCCCGCTTGGAGTTTGCCAAAAGGCACCTAAAGAACTCTCAGACCATGAGAAACAAGATTCTCTGGTCTGATGAAACCAAGATTGAACTCTTTGGCCTGAATGCCAAGTGTCACGTCTGGAGGAAACCTGGCACCATCATTACGGTGAATTATGGTGGTGGCAGCATCATGCTGTGGGGAGGTTTTTCACAGCAGGGACCGGGAGACTAGTCAGGATTGAGGGAAAGATGAACGGAGCAAAGAGATCCTTGATGAAAACCTGCTCCAGAGCGCTCAGGACCTCAGACTGGGTTGAAGGTTCACCTTCCAACAGGACAACGACCCTCAGCACACAGCCAAGACAACGCAGGATTGGCTTCAGGACAAGTCTCTGAATGTCCTTGAGTGGCCCAGCCAGAGCCCGGACTTGAACCTGGTCGAACGTCTCTGGAAAGACCTGAAAATAGCTGTGCAGCGACGCTCCCCATCCAACTTCACAGAGCTTGAGAGGATCTGCAGAGAAGAATGGGAGAAACTCCCCAAATACAGGTGTGCCAAGCTTGTAGCGTCATACCCAAGAAGACTTGTGGCTGTAATCGCTGCGTAAGGTGCTTCAACAAAGTACTGAGTAAAGGGTCTGGATACTTATGTAAAGGTTATATGTGCAAACATTTCTAAAAACCCGTTTTTTGCTCCGTCATTATGGGGTATAGTGTGTAGATTGATGAGGAATAAAAAGTAAAAATCCATATTAGAATTAGATTTGATGAGGGGAAAAATATCAATTTAATCCATTTTAGAATAAGGCTGTAACGTAACAAAATGTGGAAAAAGTCAAGGTGTCTGAACACTTTCCGAATGCACTGTGTGTGGGGATAAGGTGCCATTTGGGACAGAACCTACCTCTGGCTGGGCTCTGGTTTTCTCTGAATAGTACCAAGTCTACCTCGACTATGCCACCCTCCAAATTCTGCTTTTTTTTTGGTGCCAGCCCCGTAATGTTACAATCTCTTTCAATGTGAAAGATGAACTGTTCGATTTAGTTTCTTGAAGCTCTGGTCTAGCTTCACAGAACTACAGTACATCTCAATTCCACCCCCCTCATCATTAATATACAGCGACGGTAGTCTCCTGTTACTGCTATCTACCTGTTTGACAAATCGTCTGGAGATAGTCGCTGGTGAAATCAACCAGAGAAATTGCATCACACTCTCCCTCTCTCCCAGAAGGTATTTGATCAGCGATTGGACAAGCTTCTCTCTCACTCTCTCTCTCTCTCTCTCTCTCTCTCTCTCTCTCTCTCTCTCTCTCTGTGTCGTTTGTCGGCCATCAAAGTCAAATCTGGAGCAGAACGTCCTAGTTCCTAGCCTCATCCATTTTGGTATGTCTTTTGATCCATGTATGTGTTTTAAAATGGAAGAGCGATATATATAACAATTCCCCTAGTAGGAAGTGATTACGGACAACTGTCTGCTGCTGGCTGAGTTCTCTTTTATCTTCCTGGGAGGATACCTCAGGGTGGGAGGATACCTCAGGGTGGGAGGATACCTCAGGGTGGGAGGATACCTCAGGGTGGGAGGATACCTCAGGGACCCTTCACAGGAAGCCGCTGCCGCCTCAGAGGAGGCCCACCTCCCAGGGGCTTTACTGAATCCACAATCAGCCCAACCAGCCGTACGAGGCGGCAAAGCAGCATTGAGTAGTTGTATCCCAAATGGGAGTTCTATTCTGTACATAGTGCATTACTTTTGACCAGAGCCCATAGGGAGCCTATCTCTCTGCCCATAGGGCTCTGGTCAAAAGTAGTGCACTATGTAGGGAATAGGGTGCCATTTGGGACGCAGTTATTCACACTGCTGCTTTACCGCCTCGTAAAGCAAAGGCACGGCCAAAATAAAAGTTAAGAAATTATATTTTACAGGTTGAGGTGTTTCATTTCATCACAATGGATTTGACCTTTAAAGGGTTTAAAGTATCCCAGTTAACTGCCGTTTTCTAGCAAAACAACTGCTGGAAATATAAAGACACCGTCTGTCAGAAGACATGTTTTTATACTGGTACTTTTCCGAGATGTTACCAAGACAAGATGAGATTCCACGTCAACATGTAACTCTGAATGAAAATAAATGTCTGACGCAGATATTGAAATCGCAACACAATATTTAACATTCTAAATTGTTCTCAAATAACCAACTGACCAAAACAAAAAAACACACTCTCTTTTCTTGTAAGAGATGTGTTCTCCCTTGAAAGGGCAGAGATTGAGAGGCTCAGCTGGATGAGAGAGAGAAAGGGAAAAGAGAAAGTGTCTTCCAGGAATCTCCACGTGACTCTTGGGCAGCTGATGATTGCCTGTGGCAGTGTGGCAGGTCAGCCTCTCTCAGACAGACAGAAAAAGAGATCCCACTGAGCTGAGAACCACCATAGGATCTAAGGCAAGACACAATGAGGTTCCATACCAAATGGCACCCTATTCCCTATATAGTGCACTACTTTTGACCAGGGCCCTGGTCAAAAGCAGTGTACTATATAGGGAATAGGGTGCCATTAGAGACGCAGCCCCTCCTGTGTGTTTTGTATGTAGCTGGTTATGTCCATGTTAACTTGACCTGACAACACCGTACGCCACACTGTCTCATAAATGTCTTTCTATGCATTGAAGCAGTCATTGGAGCAGTCGTGAGAAAATGCAATAGAGAGAGAGAGAGAGAGAGAGAGAGAGTTGAAAATAGTCATGTGCATACAGGTCTCTAGCCTGTTCACCTTCATGTAACCTGACACTATAGGTTTGTCTTCACAGCAAGAGAAGATGAAGTATGTAAAGTGTTGGCGTGTGCGTGTGTGTGAGTGTGTGTTTGTGTCAGGATGTAAGGTCTATCCATAGCAGGGGGTTACAGGCCTTTAAAAGGTGAAATCCACAGGTCGTGGGCGACACTTTACCGCTCACATGAGGTTGGTGGCAGCTTAATTGGGGAGAACGGGCTCATAGTAATGACTGGAGCGGAATTAGTGGAATGGTATTAAATACATCAAACACATGGTTTCCAGGTGTTTGATGCCATTCCATTTGGTCCGTTCTCCCCCTCAGCAGCCTCCTGTGAAACCGCTCCACTTCTTGTGTAGTGTTTTCACTCTGAACGAAAACAAGGAGGTTGAGGCCTGAGTCGCCTTGGGGGCTGGACCTTCTGGGTGTGTCTTCGCACTAGCCCCGCCTACTGGAATGACCCTGCTGCTCCAGAGCTGGAGAGAAAGTGAAAGTCACTTGCAACCTAAGGTTATAGCCACCAGAAACAAAACAGAGCAGATGAAGCCAACAAGCATCATTCTTTGTTTTTTGGATCTGAATCAACTCGACCCCCAAAAGAGAAAAAGAAGCGAGAAAAAGACTGCTCATGACCAATCCAGAAAACCATCCCAACCGTGAAGCATGGAGGTGGAAACATCATTCTTTGGGGATGCTTTTCTGCAAAGGGGACAGGACGACTGCATCGTATTGAGGGGAGGATGGATGGGGCCATGTATCGCGAGATCTTGGCCAACAACCTCCTTCCCTCAGTAAGGGCATTGAAGATGGGTCGTGGCTGGGTCTTCCAGCATGACAACGACCCGAAACACACAGCCAGGGCAACTAAGGAGTGGCTCCATAAGAACCATCTCAAGGTCCTGGAGTGGGATGGGGGGTGGGTGGAGTTGTTCAAAAAGTGGGGGAAAATCAGGCAAAGCAAAGAGGGAGACAAACAGACACATCAGCACATCAACAGCTGCGACTTTCATCATCACGACGCCACCGAGGACACTCACACAGATGGTTAATTGGATGTATTTTTACTATAATATAATTATATAATATAACTGTGTAATATATCATACCTTGTTTAGTTTTCAAGGTCAGAAAGGGACTGTTTCATAGAGGAAACTCCAGACTAATTACATATGTTATTGTGTTTTGGGGCTGCTGAAGGACTGACAGTCATAAAGGCTGCCTGTCTATCACCCAATGGGATGTAAAATGGAGTGATCCATTGACGAGACACATTCTGGTGGATGGTTTTGTAGGGAAACAGAGCTCTCACTTATGAGGTGACGGCAGCAGACAGAAATGCTTCAGCTGTAAACTGGGTCCTGGTTTCTGTCTGTGAAAGGTCAACTCCCGAGTGGCGCAGCGGTCTGGGCTCCCGAGTGGCGCAGCGGTCTGGGCTCCCGAGTGGCGCAGCGGTCTAAGGCACTGCATCTCAGCGGTCTAAGGCACTGCATCTCAGTGCTATAGGCGTCACTACAGACCGAGTGGCGCAGCGGTCTAAGGCACTGCATCTCAGCGGGCTAAGGCACTGCATCTCAGTGCTAGAGGCGTCACTACAGACCGAGTGGCGCAGCGGTCTAAGGCACTGCATCTCAGCGGTCTAAGGCACTGCATCTCAGTGCTATAGGCGTCACTACAGACCGAGTGGCGCAGCGGCCTAAGGCACTGCATCTCAGTGCTAGAGGCGTCACTACAGACCGAGTGGCGCAGCGGTCTAAGGCACTGCATCTCAGTGCTAGAGGCGTCACTACAGACCAAGTGGCGCAGCGGTCTAAGGCACTGCATCTCAGTGCTAGAGGCGTCACTACAGACCGAGTGGCGCAGCGGTCTAAGGCACTGCATCTCAGTGCTAGAGGCGTCACTACAGACCCCCTGGTTCGATTCCAGGCTGTATCACAACCGGCCGTGATTGGGAGTCCCATAGGGAGGCACACAATTGGCCCAGCGTCGTCCGGGTTTGGCCGGTGTAGGCCGTCATTGTAAATAAGAATTTGTTCTTAACTGACTTGCCTAGTTAAATAAATGTAAAATAAATAAAAAACTGCCCCTTAGAACCAACGTCTCTGGTATTAAACGGCCTATGTGGCATCAATATGAGTGAGAAACAGTTAATCTAGTGTCGAAATTGATTACAAAGTGCAAATAGGATAATTTTGGTCATAAAGTTAGTATCATCCAAAACTGAGTTTTGTAAGTGAGTTCACCATGACTCACTTTTTCCAATGATGCCCAATTGCACAGAGACAACACGTTGTGGTCCACCCCCAGCTGCCATGTGGACATTTGTTGTCTAGTCTGCATATGGGTGCAATTCACACACATTTCGCTCGACAAACAGGAGTGAAAATGGTCTTCCATAAAGTTGGTGTAAACTTCCAATGAATTTCAACAATATTAGATAGCTAACGTTAGCTAGCTACCTAGCTACCTTGCTAACAACAGCTAACTGTATATCATTAGCATTTAGGGTCAATACAGGGCAGGCACTTGGATACTAGCTTGCTAGCTAATCATAGGATGTAGCCAGCTTGCTTTCAATAATGTTTCAACTCGAACTGGCTAGCTAACGTTAGCTAGCTAGCCAACTCATTTCAACTCGGACTAAGATATGATAATTAACCCGAATTTGCAAGTTATGTAGCTACTTAGCATTTGGGGGCTTCCAATGCTAACCCAAAATAACATGCCTGTTCTCATAAAAGTTTATTGTGTATTTTCGGGGTCCAAAATAAATTAAGGACGGACGGTACTTGTCTACTACAAATATAGCTCTGGCTCTGGCAGCAAATAGCAAAACGTATCAGCAATCATTCAGCGTACGCAGCTGGTTGCAGTGGCGGCCACTGATTGTCTGAATACCCGGGGCGCATGGTGGTTGTAGTTGTCAACAAAGGAGCATGGCAGAAATACGTTTTCGAACTACCAGTCATTTCTTTGAGAAGATGTATAAAGAGATGTGTGCATTTGAACAACATCATATAAACACCTATTTCACTTTGCATGTCAAAAACCGACTGACCACGTCTGCATGCTGCGTTGAACAGATTAGATTATACTATTTAGAACGAGGAGCCAGCTCACGAACGAACGAGTGCACCAGGGAGAACGCAACAAGACCTATCCCACCTGGACAAGAGAAAATTCCTATGTGAGAATGCTGTTCATCGACTACAGCTCAGCCTTCAACACCATAGTGCCCTCCAAGCTCATCACTAAGCTCTGGGTCTGAACTCCACCCTGTGCAACTGGGTCCTAGACTTCCTGACAGGCCGACCCCAGGAGGTGAGCCCAACGCATCACAGGGGGGCACACTGCCTGCTCTCCAGGACATCTACAGTACCTCAGCCACCCCGAGCCACGGCCTGTTCACCCCGCTACCATCTAGAAGGCGGAGACAGTACAGGTGCATCAAAGCTTGGACAGAGAGACTGATAAATCACTACTATCTCCCCACTAGCCGGCCTCCACCCAGTGCCCTGCCCTGAAACTTAGTCACCGTTATTAGCCGGCTACCACCCAATACTCTACCCTGCACCTTAGAAAACTGCTGCCCTACATTTTACATTTACGTCATTTAGCAGACGCTCTTATCCAGAGCGACTTACAGGAGCAATTAGGGTTAAGTGCCTTGCTCAAGGGCACATCGACAGATTTTTTCACCTAGTCGGCTCAGGGATTAGAACCAGCGACCTTTCGGTTACTGGCACAACGCTCTGAACCACTAAGCTACCTGCCGCCCCTATGTACATAGTCATTGAAAACTGGTCACTTTAATAATTATTTCCATACTGTTTTACCCACTTCAAATATACAGTATATACTTTATTCTGGTCGAAGCTCATCCTATATAACTACTGCTGCACACACCTTTTCTATTCATATACTGCCCATACTGTCTATTTCACACCATTATATACAGTGGGGAGCTACTTACAAAGCATGTAGAGGTCTGTAATTTTTATCATATGTACACTTCAACTGTGAGAGACGGAATCTAAAACAAAAATCCAGAAAATCACATTGTATGATTTTTAAGTAATTAATTTGCATTTTATTGCATGACATAAGTATTTGATACATCAGAAAAGCAGAACTTAATATTTGGTACAGAAACCTTTGTTTGCAATTACAGAGATCATACGTTTCCTGTAGGTCTTGACCAGGTTTGCACACACTGCAGCAGGGATTTTGGCCCACTCCTCCATACAGACCTTCTCCAGATCCTTCAGGTTTCGGGGCTGTCGCTGGGCAATACGGACTTTCAGCTCCCTCCAAAGATTTTCTATTGGGTTCAGGTCTGGAGACTGGTTAGGCCACTCCAGGACCTTGAGATGGTTCTTATGGAGCCACTCCTTAGTTGCCCTGGCTGTGTGTTTCGGGTCGTTGTCATGCTGGAAGACCCAGCCACGACCCATCTTCAATGCCCTTACTGAGGGAAGGAGGTTGTTGGCCAAGATCTCGCGATACATGGCCCCATCCATCCTCCCCTCAATACGATGCAGTCGTCCTGTCCCCTTTGCAGAAAAGCATCCCCAAAGAATGATGTTTCCACCTCCATGCTTCACGGTTGGGATGGTGTTCTTGGGGTTGTACTCATTCTTCTTCTTCCTCCAAACACGGCGAGTGGAGTTTAGACCAAAAAGCTCTATTTTTATCTCATCAGACCACATGACCTTCTCCCATTCCTCCTCTGGATCATCCAGATGGTCATTGGCAAACTTCAGACGGGCCTGGACATGCGCTGGCTTGAGCAGGGGGACCTTGCGTGCGCTACAGGATTTTAATCCATGACGGTGTAGTGTGTTACTAATGGTTTTCTTTGAGACTGTGGTCCCAGCTCTCTTCAGGTCATTGACCAGGTCCTGCCGTGTAGTTCTGGGCTGATCCCTCACCTTCCTCATGATCATATGGGATATTAGTAGTTCTGGGATTTGTCCCCCTGGAAACATCTAACAGTTATAGAATAATGTGTTGTAGAACAGCTGAGCTGACTCAAGACCGGGCATTCAACTTGCAGTTAATACCGTTTCCACAGTAACATGTATTTACATTACGTGATGAAACGTTGAAACTAAATTGCAAGCTGCTTTCGTAGCAAGGTGTTGTAGAACAAATGTCTTATGAAACACATTCCAGACACTGGCTTATGCTATTTTGCCGTAACTGATTTGACAGAGAAATATCAGCTAGATAGGATAGCCTGTTGCAGCTATCGCCAAGCTATGCTAGCTTGCCGCTGTCAGCTTGGCTAAACACAAGGGCAGCGCAGGCTTTAGCCTCCACATAGAACTGAATTAGCTGACCATCTAGAGATGGCGAGTCAGTCAGGAGGGGAGAAGTCCTCAACTTCAAAACGTTGTTGTCTCCATAGCAAAGCTAAATTAGCTTACCTCGCTGTACTCACTACTGCCCTTGTTTGTTGTGATTGAATTGCAAAGATACACCCAAGAAATACCCACATCAAACGACACCCCCGAGACAACTCTCGTTTGCCTTCAGCCATGGCCTCTAGCATGTCTTAACCAGTTGAATGATTTCCGCCTAAAAAGACATACCCCAACGTAATTATTTTTCATGAGATTGCCATAAACAATAACTGGTAATGTTATAAACTGCTGAGGTGTAGTCACTTTTGAGGAAACTAGCTCAAGTACATAGTGTAAATATTATTAAAATATTAAACATCAAAAAATGTTTTTCCTATTCAACAGACATGGGGCAATAGGGCTTGAAATGACTGAAATGCCTTCAAAAAATTGTACCAATCAAATTATAAACTACTTACTATAAGATTTCACATTTCCTATAACTGTAAAAATAAATATG
Source organism: Coregonus lavaretus (assembly GCF_964263955.1). NCBI lineage: Eukaryota > Metazoa > Chordata > Actinopteri > Salmoniformes > Salmonidae > Coregonus > Coregonus lavaretus. The sequence continues at coordinate 7,370 of NW_028162967.1, read as the reverse complement.
ATCATTCTTAGTGACAGTACAATATTGGCACTATTTCATATAACTGCCGACAGATCATTTTCTCCTTAACGACCGCTGAGCAGAGCATTGATCCCATTAAAATGTGTACAAACTCATTGCAACTTCAGCTTTAAGCACACAGTGATTTTGTCCGTCTGTGACCAAGAAAATGTGGTCTCAGTTAAATTATTCGAAATGGTTTTGTATTTTTTCATGTTGAGAGCTGTTGAGAGTTTCACAGACACATCGTTATGTTGTCTGTATAGGGCAGAAAGTGTGACACGTCGCTCCCTATGTAGGGTCTGAAATCTGACACTTCAAGTCAGCCCCGCTGGGTGAGTGGGAGCGGAGAGCACAGAGATGTGGCTTTTTGGCACTATGAGATACGGGACCCTACGACTAGGGTTGCAAAGCTACCGGTAGTTTACCAAAGTTACCGAAATCTATCGAAATATTGGTAATTAACAGAACATTTATGGCAATCTATCGTAACTTTGGTCGTTTATACTTGAATAACTTTTTTATTTTTATGTCTTCATATATATATAATTCATTTTTTAGATCTGTCCATATGGTTAAAGAGAAAATAGCCTAATTAATGAAAAAGCATCTAATCAACGATGGCATTATTTTCAATTAATTCTGCAACTCTTGCTACTATTTACTTTTTTCACAACTGCCACCAGTTTGATGCCTAAACACCTAGCTAGCTTTCCATCAACTTTGTGACAGATTTTCATGTGAATATTCTAAAATCTGTGGATTTTCCCACAAGAGATGTGTTTCCATCAAACGGACTTTTTGTGGATAAAGGTCTGTGCGTGATGACGTAGTTCACATAAAAATAATGTTTGCGGTTAAATTCCCCATGTACAGAATGAAAAATACAACTTAAATGTGTTTCCATCTCATTTTCAACTCTACTGATGGTTTTGTGATTAAAACTGTTGCGTTATGTAGCAAATGTGCCCACTCTGGTCTTGGCACGTGCTATCTAGCCAACTGCTCAACAGCTGGCAGATACAGTGCCTGTAGGCTACCTACGGTACATTATGACATTTATTATGGATAAGAGTGATATTATTTGTATTTATCAAACGGCAGCCAAGCATCGATCATCATGTCACCAGAATAAGATCCTCTATATTTATTGGAAAGGAGCATCAAGCTCATCACCTTGCACTTTTCACCACCCTGTGAAGTTCATCATCATTTATTTAATCTGTAGCCTGATAAACTACATGCTTTCCCGAGTCATAGTGGGAGGACCACACAACACGTCATCGCGTCACTCCAAGTTTACTTCCATATGATGGTCATTATATCAATATTTGCACATAAAGGCGTTTCCAACGCAATTTTTTTGCATAATTAATTTTACCGACACAAAAAGATCCCACCATGTCGTTGAACAAACCGTCTGTTGGTATTTATAAAATAGTATCGGCATTTCCTGTTTCCATCAGCACGGTCGAGAAATGTTTCCTGCGTCAGGTAATTCATCAGCATGAAATGGTTGGATGGAAACGTGGTTACTGACAACAAATACATTCTGACATAGTAAAATAAATAAAAGTGTGTAAAAAAAAATATAAAAGATGTTTCATGCTGAAAACTTAATATTTAACACCAATGGTATTCACTAAGTAGATTTTTAAAAATATTTACAATATTTTTTTTACAGCTTTGTCCTTTTTTATTTATTTAAAATCATCTTATTTTAAATGTGATAAGGCCACACAGAGGGCCAAAGATAATTAGACACCTGTGATAATAGGAAGTACCTATTAAAAGGGCCACTGGATGTCTTGTGATAGATTACACAGAATCCTTGAATGATACCAAAATTCTGGTAGTTTACTGGCAAACTTAGAAAGTTACCAGTAAAATACCCTCCCTCTGCAGCCCTACCTAAGGCGTACAGTGAACGCTTTGTACACCAAAATGTCAGACGGAACCGTTCCCAGAACCCGCTCAAAGTCCCCCAAATATGGAACTTAAAGATGCACTATGCAGAAATCGCACCGTCATTTCCTGGTTGCTAAAATTCTAATAATTCTCCTAATTTCAGTTTATGTGACAAAGCAAGCAGGTATAGTGTAGAGAATCATTGTACCATCTAAACAGCTGTGAAATATATTTTCCATAACAAAAAAAATATTGTATTTTCAGCTGTTTGAAGCTGGTGTACATATGTGAAAGTAAAAGACTTAACAAATAAAGAACGGGAAGCATAGAAGTAGCGTACATAGAACAGATTTACAGATTCTTACACTTGCTTTTAATGAGAATGACAGATCTATAACACACATTTCTATGTGAATTTGGTCGGGTCGCCCAGAAAGTTACATATTGCCGCTTCAACATCTGAGCATTGATGGGGAAAAACAATGCTAAATCAGGAAGTGCAGTCGCCCTTTAAAATAATCAGGAAATGTATCTATTGATTGACAGTGTCCTGTTATTATTGGGAAGACAGTTATTACTGTCTGTGTCATTATTATTATTATATTTCTTCTTCTATCATAATGGTTGTTGTTGCGGCAGCGGTCTCATACTGGCATGAATCGTTCTTTAACCTGCTTTTCACATGATCTGGTCTTCAACAATGACACCCATCACATTGACAACAAGCAGAACAGACAGCACAACAGAAAGGAAGAAAAGCGGAGGAGAGCGAAGTGACACAGTATTTAGATGACACACACCGACCGGCATCAGCATCAAAGAGAATCAACCTGCCTTTGTTTGTGTTAGCCCTCTCTCTGAACCATCTCTCTCGCTCTTTCCCTCTCTCTCTCTCTCTCTCTCTCTCTTGCTCTCTCTCTCTGCTCTCTCTCTCTCTCTCTCTCTCTCTCTCTCTCTGCTCTCTCTCTCTGCTCTCTCTCTCTCTCTCTCTCTCTCTTGCTCTCTCTCTCTGCTCTCTCTCTCTCTCTCTCTCTCTCTCTCTCTGCTCTCTCTCTCTGCTCTCTCTCGCTCTCTCTCTCGCTCTCTCTCTCGCTCTCTCTCTCGCTCTCTCTCTCTCGCTCTCTCTCTCTCTCGCTCTCTCTCTCGCTCTCTCTCTCGCTCTCTCTCTCTCACTCTCTCTCTCGCTCTCTGCTCTCTGCTCTCTCTCAATTAAATTCAATTTAAGGGCTTTATTGGCATGGGAAACATATGTTAACGTTGCCAAAGCAAGAGAAATAGATAATAAACAAAAGTGAAATAAACAAAATGTTTTTTTACAGTAAACATTACACTCACAAACATTCTAAAAGAATAAAGACATTTCAAATGTCATATAGTTAAAGTACAATAGGGAAAATAAATAAACATTTGGGTTGTATTTACAGTTGTATTTATATTTACAGTGGTGTCTCTCTCTCAATTCAATTCAATTTGCTTTATTGGCATGACGTAACAATGTACATACTGCCAAGCTTACTTTGGATATTTAAAATAATAATAATCAATATTGTCAACGGGACAACAGTAACAACAATAACCAAGCGTCAAAATAACCATTGAACAATAACAATATAGAGGACATTTGCAGGTTGGTTGGTCTGTCAGACACTGTCCCTCATCTTATGGCAGGCAGCAATGTAGTGCGCTGCCAACCCACAGCTCTCTGCTTCCTCCCTGAACAGGACGGGTAGCCTATTCTCATCAGAGAGGTCTTTGAAACCTTGAAAAACGGTTTCAAAACAATCTAATTGTTTTATATTTTTGACAAATTGTCAGGATATGCAGCTCTGTCTCAGGTTCTGCTGTGGTGCAGTGGTTTCACAGCCTTTCCTTTACAGGGAGCCAGGTTTTCCTGTGTCTACCCTTCTCAATGATAAGGCTGTGCTCACTGAGCCTGTACTTTGTCAAGGTTTGTCTAAGGTTTTGATCAGTAACCATGGTCAAATAGTTAGCCACGGTGCACAGCCGCGAGCTGCCCAGTGACACAAGCCTACCAGACGAGCTAAACCACTTCTATGGCAAGGCATAGCTTCTATTCGAGGCAAGCAACACTGAAGCATGCATGAGAGCACCAGCTGTTCCAGATGACTATGTGATCACGCTCTCCGTAGCCGATGTGAGTAAGACTTTTAAGCAGGTCAACATTCACAAGGCCGCAGGGCCAGACGGACTACCAGGACGTGTACTCCGAGCATGTGCTGACCAACTGGCAAGTGTCTTCACCAACATTTTCAACATGTCTGTAATACCAATATGTTTCAAGCAGACAACATAGACACTAAGATAATCTGCCTATATGACTACCGACCCGTAGCACTGACGTCTGTAGCCATGAAGTGCTTTGAAAGGCTGGTCATGGCTCACATCAACACCATTATCCCAGAAACCCTAGACCCACTCCAATTTGCATACCGCCCCAACAGATCCACAGATGATGCAATCTCTATTGCACTCCACACTGCCCTTTCCCACCTGGACAAGAGGAACACCTACGTGAGAATGCTATTCATTGACTACAGCTCAGTGTTTAACACCATAGTGCCCTCAAAGCTCATCACTAAGCTAAGGATCCTGGGACTAAACACCTCCCTCTGCAACTGGATCCTGGACTTCCTGACAGGCCGCCCCCAGGTGGTAAGGGTAGGTAACAACACATCTGCCACGCTGATCCTCAACATGGGGGCCCCTCAGGGGTGTGTGCTCAGTCCCCTCCTGTACTCCTTGTTCACCCATGACTGCATGGCCAGGCACGACTCCAACACCATCATTAAGTTTGCCGACGACACAACAGTGGTAGGCCTGATCACCGACAACGATGAGACACCCTATAGGGAGGAGGTCAGAGACCTGGCCGTGTGGTGCCAGGATAACAACCTCTCCCTCAATGTGACCAAGACAAAGGAGATAATTGTGGACTACAGGAAAAAAAGAGGACTGAGCACACCCCCATTCTCATCGACGGGGCCTGTAGTGGAACAGGTTGAGAGCTTCAAGTTCCTTGGTGTCCACATCACCAACGAACTATCATGGTCCAAACACACCAAGACAGTTGTGAAGAGGGCACGACAAAGCCTATTCCCCCTCAGGTGACTGAAAAGATTTGGCATGGGTCCTCAGATCCTCAAAAAGATATACAGCTGCACCATCGAGAGCATCCTGACTGGTTGCATCACCGCTTGGTATGGCAACTGCTCGGCCTCCGACCGCAAGGCACTACAGAGGGTAGTGCGTACGGCCCAGTACATCACTGGGGCCAAGCTTCCTGCCATCCAGGACATTTACATTACATTTACGTCATTTAGCAGACGCTCTTATCCAGAGCGACTTACAAATTGGTGCATTCACCCTATAGCCAGTGGGTTAACCACTTTACACATTTTCCTTTTTTTTTTTTTTTAAGGGGGGGGGGGGGGGGGGCAGGGGGGTAGCGTTACTTTATCCTATCCCAGTATTCCTTAAAGAGGTGGGGTTTCAAATGTCTCCGGAAGGTGGTGAGTGACTCCGCTGTCCTGGCGTCGTGAGGGAGCTTGTTCCACCATTGGGGTGCCAGAGCAGCGAACAGTTTTGACTGGGCTGAGCGGGAACTATGCTTCCGCAGAGGAAGGGGAGCCAGCAGGCCAGAGGTGGATGAACGCAATGCCCTTGTTTGGGTGTAGGGACTGATCAGAGCCTGAAGGTACAGAGGTGCCGTTCCCCTCACAGCTCCATAGGCAAGCACCATGGTCTTGTAACAGATGCGAGCTTCAACTGGAAGCCAGTGGAGTGTGCGGAGGAGCGGGGTGACGTGAGAGAACTTGGGAAGGTTGAACACCAGACGGGCTGCGGCATTCTGGATGAGTTGTAGGGGTTTAATGGCACAGGCAGGAGCCCAGCCAACAGCGAGTTGCAGTAATCCAGACGGGAGATGACAAGTGCCTGGATTAGGACCTGTGCCGCTTCCTTTGTAAGGCAGGGTCGTACTCTCCGAATGTTGTAGAGCATGAACCTGCAGGATCGGGTCACCGCCTTGATGTTAGCGGAGAACGACAGGGTGTTGTCCAGGGTCACGCCAAGGCTCTTCGCACTCTGGGAGGAGGACACAACAGAGTTGTCAACCGTGATGGCGAGATCATGGAACGGGCAGTCCTTCCCCGGGAGGAAGAGCAGCTCCGTCTTGCCAAGGTTCAGCTTGAGGTGGTGATCCGTCATCCATACTGATATGTCTGCCAGACATGCAGAGATGCGATTCGCCACCTGGTTATCAGAAGGGGGAAAGGAGAAGATTAGTTGTGTATCGTCAGCGTAGCAATAATAGGAGAGGCCATGTGAGGATATGACAGAGCCAAGTGACTTGGTGTATAGGGAGAATAGGAGAGGGCCTAGAACTGAGCCCTGGGGGACACCAGTGGTGAGAGCTCGTGGTGCGGAGACAGCTTCTCGCCACGCCACTTGGTAGGAGCGACCGGTCAGGTAGGACGCAATCCAGGAGTGAGCCGCGCCGGAGATGCCCAGCTCGGAGAGGGTGGAGAGGAGGATCTGATGGTTCACAGTATCAAAGGCAGCAGACAGGTCTAGAAGGACAAGAGCAGAGGACCTCTATACCAGGCGGTGTCAGAGGAAGGCCCTCAAAATTGTCAAAGACTCCAGCCACCCTAGTCATAGACTGTTCTCTCTGCTACCGCATGGCAAGCGGTACCGGAGTGCCAAGTCTAAGTCCAAAAGGCTTCTCAACAGCTTCTACCCCTAAGCCATAAGACTCCTGAATAGCTAATCATGGCTACCCGGACTATTTGCACTGCCCCCCCACCCCCACCCCATCTTTTTACGCTGCTGCTACTCTGTTAATTATTTATGCATAGTCACTTTAACTCTACCCACATGTACAGTGGGGAAAAAAAGTATTTAGTCAGCCACCAATTGTGCAAGTTCTCCCACTTAAAAAGATGAGAGAGGCCTGTAATTTTCATCATAGGTACACGTCAACTATGACAGACAAATTGAGATTTTTTTCCCCGAAAATCACATTGAAGGATTTTTTATGAATTTATTTGCAAATGATGGTGGAAAATAAGTATTTGGTCACCTACAAACAAGCAAGATTTCTGGCTCTCACAGACCTGTAACTTCTTCTTTAAGAGGCTCCTCTGTCCTCCACTCGTTACCTGTATTAATGGCACCTGTTTGAACTTGTTATCAGTATAAAAGACACCTGTCCACAACCTCAAACAGTCACACTCCAAACTCCACTATGGCCAAGACCAAAGAGCTGTCAAAGGACACCAGAAACAAAATTGTAGACCTGCACCAGGCTGGGAAGACTGAATCTGCAATAGGTAAGCAGCTTGGTTTGAAGAAATCAACTGTGGGAGCAATTATTAGGAAATGGAAGACATACAACACCACTGATAATCTCCCTCGATCTGGGGCTCCACGCAAGATCTCAC